>NC_086448.1:796789371-796996871 GCF_028390025.1 Pseudophryne corroboree
GAAAATGTGGAGAAGATGATGTTCATTAAAATGAATTATAATCAATTCCTCCGCGGAGACATTGACCAGCAGCAATTGCCTCCACAAAGTACACAGGGAGCTGAGATGGTGGATTCCAGTGGGGACGAATTGATAATCTGTGAGGAGGGGGATGTACACGGTGATATATCGGAGGATGATGATGAGGTGGACATCTTGCCTCTGTAGAGCCAGTTTGTGCAAGGAGAGATTAATTGCTTCTTTTTTGGTGGGGGTCCAAACCAACCCGTCATATCAGTCACAGTCGTGTGGCAGACCCTGTCACTGAAATGATGGGTTGGTTAAAGTGTGCATGTCCTGTTTATACAACATAAGGGTGGGTGGGAGGGCCCAAGGACAATTCCATCTTGCACCTCTTTTTTCTTTAATTTTTCTTTGCGTCATGTGCTGTTTGGGGAAGGTTTTTTGGAAGGGACATCCTGCGTGACACTGCAGTGCCACTCCTAGATGGGCCCGGTGTTTGTGTCGGCCACTAGGGTCGCTTATCTTACTCACACAGCTACCTCATTGCGCCTCTTTTTTTCTTTGCGTCATGTGCTGTTTGGGGAGGGTTTTTTGGAAGGGACATCCTGCGTGACACTGCAGTGCCACTCCTAGATGGGCCCGGTGTTTGTGTCGGCCACTAGGGTCGCTTATCTTACTCACACAGCTACCTCATTGCGCCTCTTTTTTTCTTTGCGTCATGTGCTGTTTGGGGAGGGTTTTTTGGAAGGGACATCCTGCGTGACACTGCAGTGACACTCCTAGATGGGCCCGGTGTTTGTGTCGGCCACTAGGGTCGCTTATCTTTCTCACACAGCTACCTCATTGCGCCTCTTTTTTTCTTTGCGTCATGTGCTGTTTGGGGAGGGTTTTTTGGAAGGGACATCCTGCGTGACACTGCAGTGCCACTCCTAGATGGGCCAGGTGTTTGTGTCGGCCACTAGGGTCGCTTAGCTTAGTCATCCAGCGACCTCGGTGCAAATTTTAGGACTAAAAATAATATTGTGAGGTGTGAGGTATTCAGAATAGACTGAAAATGAGTGGAAATGATGGTTTTTGAGGTTAATAATACTTTGGGATCAAAATGACCCCCAAATTCTATGATTTAAGCAGTTTTTTAGGTTTTTTGGAAAAAAACACCCGAATCCAAAACACACCCGAATCTGACAAAAAAAATTCGGTTAGGTTTTGCCAAAACGCGGTCGAACCCAAAACACGGCCGCGGAACCGAACCCAAAACCAAAACACAAAACCCGAAAAATTTCCGGCGCTCATCTCTAGTTTTGTGTTTTGGTTTTGGATTCGGTTCCGCGGCCGTGTTTTGGATTCGGACGCGTTTTGGCAAAACCTCCCTGAAAACAGCTTAAATCATAGAATTTGGGGGTCATTTTGATCCCATAGTATTATTAGCCTCAATAACTATAATTTCCACTCATTTCCAGTCTATTCTGAACACCTCACAATACTATTTTTAGTCCTAAAATTTGCACCGAGGTCGCTGGATGACTAAGCTAAGTGACCCAAGACAGTGGCGCACCCAGGGGGGTTTCCGAGCACCCAGAAACCCCCCTCCACCAAAATTTTTTTTTTTTTTTTTTTTTGCTGCATGAGTATTATTAATGGCTGTCTAGCGTCCCCTGCAGCCTGCTGTCTTCCTGGTGGCACTTGTAAGTGCATAATAAAAGTTTACTTTATTTTAATTGTAGTACATACAGTATATATCCATGTGCATGCATATATATATATACACATGTATATATACATACATATAAACACACACACACATACATGATATATATACATGTGTATATATAGTATACGTGTACTGTATGTATGTGTATATATATATATATATATATATATATGTATGCATGTTTAATATGCTATGTATTTGTGTATGTATATATATATATATATATATATATATATATATATATATATATTAGTGATGTGCACCGAAAATTTTTCGGGTTTTGTGTTTTGGTTTTGGATTCGGCTCCGCGGCCGTGTTTTGGATTCGGACACGTTTTGGCAAAACCTCCCTGAAAAATTTTTGTCGGATTCGGGTGTGTTTTGGATTCGTTTTTTTTTTACAAAAAACCCTCAAAAACAGCTTAAATCATAGAATTTGGGGGTCATTTTGATCCCATAGTATTATTAACCTCAATAACCATAATTTCCACTCATTTTCAGTCTATTCTGAACACCTCACACCTCACAATATTATTTTTAGTCCTAAAATTTGCACCGAGGTCGCTGGATGACTAAGCTAAGCGACCCAAGTGGCTGACACAAACACCTGGCCCATCTAGGAGTGGCACTGCAGTGTCAGACAGGATGGCACTTCAAAAAAATAGTCCCCAAACAGCACATGATGCAAAGAAAAAAAGAGGCGCAATGAGGTAGCAGTGTGACTAAGCTAAGCGACCCAAGTGGCCGACACAAACACCTGGCCCATCTAGGAGTGGCACTGCAGTGTCAGACAGGATGCCAGATTTAAAAAATAGTCCCCAAACAGCTCATGGTGCAAAGAAAAAAAGAGGTGCACCAAGGTCGCTGGATGGCTAAGCTAAGCGACCCAAGTGGCCGACACAAACACCTGGCCCATCTAGGAGTGGCACTGCAGTTTTCTAGCGAGAGGATGAGTTCTTCCATCCTCATGTGAAGCTGAACCACTAGCCATGAACATAGGCCAGGGCCTCATCCGTTCCTTGCCACTCCGTGTCGTAAATGGCATATTGGCAAGTTTACGCTTCTCCTCAGACGCTTTTAATTTAGATTTTTGGGTCATTTTACTGAACTTTAGTGTTTTGGATTTTACATGCTCTCTACTATGACATTGGGCATCGGCCTTGGCAGACGACGTTGATGGCATTTCATCATCTCGGCCATGACTAGTGGCAGCAGCTTCAGCACGAGGTGTAGGGATGGACATCGATGGTCGATGTTTCCGAACCATCTATGTTTTTGTTTCGATGGTAGTGGTTTTAGCATTTAATGGTGCCCTCCCGATGTTTTTCACCATCAAATGATAGTCATTCGATGGTCTTCCGATGGTGGCTTGTTTTTTCTAATTCCCAATAGCTATGCCTCCCCTTGCTGCTGTGTCTGTATCAGGGAAACCTCCTAAGTTCGCTGGAGGCTGTCTGACACTCTCTCTGCTTCACACATGAGCCTGCTCAGCCAGTCCCCTCCCCGCCTCCCCTCTCTAGGCTGCTGCTTAGCAACAGGGCCCACTGCTAGCTCTGATTGGCTCTCACTGACTCAGAGAGCCAATCAGAGCACAGACCTCACCCTGCAGCAGCAGTAGCAGCAGCAGCAGAAGCCACAGACATACGGAGCTGAGGAGGATTCAGAGGAGGAGACAGAGTGACCTCACTAAACTTTATATCACCCCAGCTACACACCACCACTGATCAGGGGGCATCATTTAGGAGGGCTATGGACAAAGTCCTTGCTTGAGTATATTTTGGACTGTGGAAAGAACCAAGCGAAATCACAAAAACATGGAAAGAACATACAAACTCCACACCATAATCATCAGAATTGGTCCCATGTGAGACAGCAAAGCAAACCGTGCCCTGAGCCAGCTGCCATCCACATTATTGTTAATGGGTACTGAGTCTGAACCTCATGTACCAAGCTCCAAAAAGGGTCCCAGGTTACCGACATCTGGCTCTGATGGTGTGAGTCGCTTTATGCCTATGAAGGAATTTTCAGATGTGAAGGCTATTATGATTTCTCTCCTGCAGTCTTTGTCCAGCACTGAGGAGATGCATATGGTCAGTCACTGTGCAGGAGTCTTGCTTAGCGCTGAAAGTATGGTGGTACGGGGCAGTACTACGTACCAGTAAGAAATTCCCAGCCTGTACGCCGTACTGCCGGGCCATCCACCATACTGCAATGCTGCATCCCACTGGCTTCGTTCTGCGTGAGGAGAGGAGAGCGCAGCGCCTCTCCTGCCCCTCAATTCTCTTTGATGCCCGTTCTCACTCTCCATCGGCGGCGGCTAGGTCAATGTGAATAAGGCACCGGTTTGCTAGCCAATCAGAGCTCGCGGACTGGCAGCTGCGGCTCCTGATTGGCTGCCGGTCCGCGGGCTCTGATTGGCTAATGAACCGGCGCCTCATTACAGATTGACCCCGCCGCCGCTGCTGAAGAGAGAGACCAGGCATCAAAGAGAATTTAGGGCAGGAGAGGCACTACGCTGCGCTGTCCTCCCCTCACATAGAAGAACCAGCCAGCGGTAAGAGGTGTGGGGGGGGGGGGGGGGGGGGGGTAATGAGCACACAGTGTGGCAATGTATGTCTGGCACTGTTGGGGCATTGTATATCTGGTATAGGGGGGCATTGTATATCTGGTACAGTGGGGGCAATGTATAGCTGGCACAGGAGGGCATTGTAATTGTATATCTGGCACAGTGGGGGCATTGAATATCTGGCACAGGGGGCATTGTATATCTGGCACAGTGGGGGCATTGTATATCTGGCACGGGGGCAATGTATATCTGGTACTGTATCTGGCACCGTGGGGGCATTGTATATCTGGCACCGTGGAAGCATTGTATATCTGGCACAGGGGGGCAATGTATATCTGGCACTGTGGGGGCAATGTATATCTGGCACTGTATCTGGCACCGTGGGGGCATTGTATATCTGGCAGCGTGGGGGGCATTGTATATCTGGCACTGTGGGGGCATTGTATATCTGGCACTGTATCTGGCACAGTGGGGGCATTGTATATCTGGCACAGTATCTGGCACAGTGGGGGCATTGTATATCTGGCACAGGGGGCAATGTATATCTGGCACAGTGGGGGCATTGTATATCTGGCACAGGGGTACAATGTATATCTGGCACTGTATCTGGCACAGTGGGGGCATTGTATATCTGGCACAGTGGGGCATTGTATATCTGGCACAGGGGGCAATGTATATCTGGCACAGTGAGGGCAATGTATAGCTGGCACAGGAGGGCATTGTGAATGTATATCTGGCACAGTGGGGGCATTGAATATCTGGAACAGGGGGGCATTGTATATCTGGCACAGGGGGGCAATGTATATCTGGCACAGTGGGGGCAATGTATATCTGGCACAGTGGGAAGTGGGAACAATGTATAGCTGGCACAGGAGGGCATTGTATTTGTATAGCTGGCACTGTGGGGGCATTGAATATCTGGCACAGGGGGGCATTGAATATCTGGCACAGTGGGGGCATTGTATATCTGGCACTGTGAGGGCATTGTATATCTGGCACCGTGGGGGCAATGTATAACTGGCACTGTGGGGGCATTGTACTGTATATCTGGCACTGTGGAGGCAATGTTACTTCATCATTGGGCATTGTGTGTGCAGTGTCGGACTGGAGCATATAGGGCCCACCGGGGGAATGCAGTGGTAGGGGCCCATGTTTAGGGGTGTGGCCTGCCACCTCATTGGTTTGACTAACCATTAGAGAGTGCAACGTCTGGGCCCCTTCATAAATATATACAGTAAATTAATCTTCTGCATGCATGATAATGTACCAGATTAATAATAGCAATGCACTGTAGAAAATACACCATAGTACAGTATAAGGTAACATATGTATGATGTATAATTCAAGTGCACAGTCTGGAACCTGATCCTTAGAGCAGGAGGAGGGCTCTTAGGCAGTGGGGCCCACCGGTGGTTTCCCCTGTACCCCTGTGGGCCAGTCCAAGCCTGTGTGTGTGTATATTATATATGTATATTATACACACAATGTCCAGTGATAAAATAATATGTTGCCCAGAGTCTGGCCCTGCCCCCAATCCCAATTCCCACCTTGCAAAACGGAAATGCAGGCTTTTACGCATGCGCTAGTCATATAAATAGTTTTCACCATCGAATACTTTTGATGCAATGGTTATAACCATCACATCGAAAGTTTCGATGGCGGAAGCATTGCCATCATATGATGGTTTGCTTTCGATGTCCATCCCTAACGAGGTGGAAGTGGATCTTGATCTTTCCCTATTTTACCCTCCACATTTTTGTTCTCCATTTTCAATGTGTGGAATTATATGCCAGTATCAATAGCAATGGCCTACTACTATATATACTGTGCAAAACTGAAATGCACCACAGGTATGGATGGATAGTATACTTGACGACACAGAGGTAGGTAGAGCAGTGGCCTTCTGTACCGTACTGCTATATATTATATACTGGTGGTCAGCAAACTGTGCAAAACTGAAATGCACCACAGGTATGGATGGATAGTATACTTGACGACACAGAGGTAGGTAGAGCAGTGGCCTTCTGTACCGTACTGCTATATATTATATACTGGTGGTCAGCAAACTGTGCAAAACTGAAATGCACCACAGGTATAAATGGATAGTACACTTGACGACACAGAGGTAGGTAGAGCAGTGGCCTTCTGTACCGTACTGCTATATATTATATACTGGTGGTCAGTGAAGGGTTAACTCTTCTCTGCTTTGTAAATATTACTTTTTATATGATCAATTTCCTTATAATAGTTACAGTGTAAAAGTGAATATTTCTACTTCCCTAATGAAGGGTTAAAACATGCTATATGAACTGTTATGTGTTTGCATAGATACGTACTACCCTGTGCCAGGTACCTTTGTCTGCTCATACAAATGCCAGGCTTGTATGAGCCTGGTATTCAAGGGCAGTCCCATACCAGATCAAACCTGTTATTTCTATTTTTGTGTGGTACCAAATATCCTGTGTTACAGACTTTGTTAAATGTTTTGAGAAACTTGTAGAAAAACCCATATATGGACATCCGCCTTATCAATTCTGCCTGGTAACTACTAACGAGCCAATGAGAGTGTAACAACATGTCAGTTACACCCATATGCATTGTCTTTTATACTTTTGTTAACCTCATAATAAAGCAGTGTGAATCTTTACTGCTTGTGTTGTGCATGTAACTTGTGGCTAAAGGTTTACACTCACGGACGTCTGAGAGGCCATCACATCGAGGGTTAAAGAATATAGGGGCAATCCTTTCAAGTGGGGGCTCTGTCCGCGATTCAGTGATCGTCCCCGAATGGTAAGATAGAGAATTTATTGTCTGTCTTTGCCATACGGGATTGCGGTCATACACTGAAGCTGAATCCGTGTCAGTGTTCTGGGAACACGTGACCAAACATCTTTAATGTCTGGGACTTAAAGATACGTCTGAGAAGGGACCAGGGGTCCAAGCGCAACTCTCCAAAGACGTTAGTATCTGGGATACTTAAAATAGACCTGGGAGTCTATACATAACGTGACGTTAGTATCTGGGATACTTAAAATAGACCTGGGGTCTATACGTAACGTAGAGAATACCTCGATTTGATCGTCTATATATTCTTGTATGTTTGTAGTGAGATAAGTTCTTATATTTGATCAGACGGCTGGTAAGTTTTCGTCTGCCAGATATCTTTACTCAAACACTTTTCCTGCTTCCTGTTTAAAACGCTGTATTTTTCTGACATCTTGTACGAATGGTAAGTATCGTACATGTCAAAAGATTTCATGTTCTCACTATACAGATAATATTGTGATATTGTCAATGACTAATTAACTGGTTAGCTGATGCATGTATAGTAGAGTGTTGTACATTTTAGATATTTTCTTTTAAAGTTGTACTGTTGATTTATATTACTGTCTGACAATGGGCTCTAGTCAGAGTAAAAAAAACTACATATCCCCCGCCCCTCCCTGGTGAGACATGCAAGATGTATGTCGCCCGCAACTCTACCTCAGAGTATTACTTAGTTAACCCCTGGGTGGATAATTTAGCAGGGATGGACAGAGAAAGCAGGACAGGACCCACTCCTACGGGAAGGCAGTAATTACCCTTTCTATATGGAGGATTACAAAAATGTCAGTTCCCAACAGCACAGAAGCGAAGAAGTGAGAAACTGTAAAATCTTTGAAAACCCTCTCCCTCCCCCTTACATTCCAATATATCCTGCGCTCGGAGACACAGATCTCTTGGCAGCAGTAACCCTTTCACACCAGATGGGATCGCCTCCAACTCCACTGCTGGAGGGTGCGTCCACTAGCTCTATCCCTAACGCACCAGTAACCCAGAGTTTAGATAATAGTAAAACACTGTCCCAAGCCCACTATTACCCTCGATGGCTGTATATCTTATTTGCGCAAAGCTTGCAAAGGACGCAGCTATACACATATGAAGGAAGTCTTTAAAACCCGTGCTCCTTTGCCTGTGTTTTTTTGCCTGTCGCTGTAGCTTGTAAACAGAAACCTTCGGAGTCTGTTACTGAGTTTTGGAAAAGGTTTAAGGACTGCTGGACAGATGACGCTGGCTTACCTTTGCTTAACTCAGAAAGCTTACTCATTTCCACCTTCATTAACAACCTACCCACCAATGCCTGACTTAGCTCAAGTAAACCCCGCTCTTTGGTCAGAAGGTCCATATGACACTGGCCTAATCTCATGCACACCACATAAGGCCAATCTCAAACCCGACTCACAACCTGTTTATAGAAGGTCTCATACAGCAATTCTTACAACAGGGTATTCTCAGACATATTGTATCACCATACTGTACTCCTGTGAACCCTGTTGCCAAAGCTGATAGCAGTATAAGATTTGTACAGGATCTCAGAGCGATCAATCAGTTAATTGTCCCAGATGTAAACTCACTCATTTCTGCAATCCCTGCAGATGCTGCGTTCTTCTCTGTAATTGATTTGAAGAATGCCTTTTTCAGCATACCTGTAGATTCACAGACACAATTACTTTTTGCCTTTTCTTTTGAGGGTAAACAACTTACCTGGTGCAGATTATTGACGCACCTGTTGTCTCCAGGCCACATTGAGGCCCTGGCAACCTCACCATGGTTCAGTCCTGCTACAGTATGCAGATGATCTGCTGCTCTGTAGTCAAACTGAGGAGGCCTGCCGAGAGGATGGTGTTTCATTACTAAACTGGCTTTGTGAATGTGGACACAAGGTGTCCAAAACAAAAATGCAATGGTGTAAAAAAGCATGTTGATTACTTAGGTTTTGTGCTCACTCAGGGAGAGAGGAAAATCAGTCCACAACGCATACAGTCTGTATTGGGCCTGGTCACCCCAACTACCCAGAAGGAACTACTGTCCTTCCTGGGTATGGTAAATTACTGCAGACAGTGGATTTCTGATTGCTCTTATTATGATAACATTTTGAGACAAGCCACACTGAAGGACAAACCTAAAACTGTACAATGGTCACAAGAAATGTTAACTGCATATGAAAGTTTAAAATGTATGTTGATGAAAAGTCCGGCACTTGGCCTCCCCAATTATGTACTACCTTTCCATCTATATGCAAGGGACAATTGTAAAACCATGGCGGGGGTGCTCACACAGTTTCATGGAGGGAAGTTGCGCCCCGTGGCATTTTTTTTTTTCCAAAGTCATGCCAGTGTCTGTGCAAGGTATGCCTGCCTGCCTCAGGGCTTTGGCAGCCTGTGCAATGGTTGCAGAAATGGCCACTACCCTCACTTTAGGCCACATCACAGTACTCCACACCACACATGATGTCCTGGCAATACTTAAAGGCTTACACACACAGCACATGTCAGCACAACGCCTTAGTGGATATGAAGTACTCCTTTTGAGTAACCCTACCCTTACCATTAAGTACACTGCTAGTTCTTCTGGCCCTGCACCCATTCTCAATGCCCTTTTAGGCTTGAAAGGTCCCGAGGATGAACCACCCGACCTACATGACTGTGCTGCTTCCATTGAAGCTGAAACTTCTCCCAGACTTGACATGTCTCCCGTTCCCATACCAGGCGCAGACATAGTTTTTGTTGACGGCTCCTGTAGTAGGCCCAATGACAATACATACCAGGCTGGCTATGCCATTGTCACCCTCCCTGACACTGTGTTGGAAACCCTACCAACACCTTATCAGTCCGCGCAAGCTGCAGAACTCATTGCACTCACTAGAGCATGTCCCTCCCTTGACAGCGTCCATCTGCTCACTCAACTTCAAGCTGCTGCGACTAATGCTGATCTCTCCGACTGGACTTACCCAATTCTGCAGAAAAAATCCTAAATCAGGATTAATCTGCAAAGAGGGGAAACCCTGTATACCCCAGTCCAGTGCCCCTTTGCTCGTTGCCCATTGCCGTGGTGTTGGTCACCGTGGTGAAGCCACAACACTCCTCCTACTAACCAATGATTTTTATGTTACTAATGCCAAATCACTTGTGGACCAGTATGTTAGCAGATGCATCACTTGCCTCAGGAACAACCCTAATAAAGCTAAACACCAGCATCTTGAATACCCCACAGAAAACTCTAGGATACTCACCCTTTGAAATACTAATGGGTAGACCCTTTTCCTACACCCTGGGCTAAGAAACCACTAGTAATACAGGAAGGAGATCTAGAACTCATCAGAGAAGAGTATGTCAGGTCCCTGATAACAAAACTGAATGAAATTGAACATGAGGTTGTTTGTAAAAACCCTTTGAATCCACAGGAACCTACACACCCCTTTAAAGTCAGAGACAGAGTCGTGGTGAAGGTGCTCCCCAGGAACAAGAGCCCAGGAGACTTCACCTATGGTCCAGAGACAGAGGTCGTAGCAGTTACCCGAACAGCAGTCCTGACAGAGGAAAGTCCTACCTGGATCCATGCATCCCGAGTAAAAAAAGGTTCCTAGACCAGACCTAGAGAGGGAAGCAAGTGATTCCAGTGAGGTACGAACCGGGGCAGACAGCCCTGACCTCCCACCTAGCGAAGACAGAAGAACAGAAAACGATGAAGAACCTGCCCCCTATCTCTATCCTGGGGACTATCTCGATAGCCCTACTGGCCCTCATTCACCTCACAATATGTGAAGTCGACATCACACAAACAGATGGGGTCCCCACCTTGTGGTACAATTCCTCCAATACACACGTAGCCACATACATCCTTGATTATTTCATGTTCCCTAAACTTGCTGACAACAAACACAATAAAAGCAACTGCTATGTCTGTGGCAAATCTAGGCCCCACCTAGGTACAGTGCCCCTTAATATACCCCTAGAACAGGAAAATTGTTTTTTCAGCCTTTTTAATGACACCAAAACAAATGACAGTCAGTGCGAAATGTGGAAAAGGGAATATCCCATATTGTCAAAAAATCCCAACCCAGGAAGCACCATAACCATATATCCTGGAAACTATACCTGTTATACATCTAACACCACCACAGGGAGAAATTTAAAAACCTTCCCACCAGGGTATTGTGCAAATAAAAGAACAACTGTTTTAGTCAACCAAACTAGATCATTAGGCGACATTTATTACATATGTGGGGATATGAAGCTTAGAATTAAATTAGACACACCATGGTATGGTGAGTGTGCCCTGGCCAAAGTCATAATGCCACTCCTAATGATCACCGATGACCCCACTCCTCCCTCTAATACTCCTGCTAATCGAAAGAAAAGAGCACTCCCAGGAGGTAGCTTTGACCCCCACGTATACATTGATGCTATAGGGGTCCCAAGAGGTGTTCCAAATGAGTTCAAAGCTAGAGATGAGGTGGCTGCGGGTTTTGAGTCATTGTTTCCTATAGTAACTGTAAATAAAAACGTAGCCTGGATTAATTATATATATTATAATCAACAAAGATTTGTTAATGATACCAAAGATGCTCTTAAAGGTATAGCTGAACAGCTAGAAGCCACTTCCCAAATGACATTCCAAAATAGAATGGCCCTTGACATGATTCTAGCAGAAAAAGGCGGTACATGTGTTTACATTAGTAAGGTGGAAGGCTGTTGTACATATATTCCTGACAACACTGGTCCCAATGGTAAGGTTACTTTAGCCATAAACAAGTTAGAAACCTTATCCATAGAACTTAAGAAAAATTCAGGTATTGATAACCCATGGAGCCAATATTTTGGGTGGTTTGAAAATTGGAAACAGGCTCTTGTGCAAATAAGCATATTCATACTTGTAACTTTAATTCTTGTAGGCATTATAGTTTATTGTGTAATTCCCTGTGGAAAGAAACTTACCTCCAAAGGCATTGATAAGGCCCTGATGTACTATGATATAACCACCAGTCCTGTCACCTCCTCTGATAGTAAGGGACCCGACGATTATGTCCAATATCTCAAGAACTGGAGGAACAAGAAAGGAGCCTCACTCAAGAATCATGTCATATAACAATCATGATTCTAAGAGGGGATTGAAGGGTTAACTCTTCTCTGCTTTGTAAATATTACTTTTTATATGATCAATTTCCTTATAATAGTTACAGTGTAAAAGTGAATATTTCTACTTCCCTAATGAAGGGTTAAAACATGCTATATGAACTGTTATGTGTTTGCATAGATACGTACTACCCTGTGCCAGGTACCTTTGTCTGCTCATACAAATGCCAGGCTTGTATGAGCCTGGTATTCAAGGGCAGTCCCATACCAGATCAAACCTGTTATTTCTATTTTTGTGTGGTACCAAATATCCTGTGTTACAGACTTTGTTAAATGTTTTGAGAAACTTGTAGAAAAACCCATATATGGACATCCGCCTTATCAATTCTGCCTGGTAACTACTAACGAGCCAATGAGAGTGTAACAACATGTCAGTTACACCCATATGCATTGTCTTTTATACTTTTGTTAACCTCATAATAAAGCAGTGTGAATCTTTACTGCTTGTGTTGTGCATGTAACTTGTGGCTAAAGGTTTACACTCACGGACGTCTGAGAGGCCATCACATCGAGGGTTAAAGAATATAGGGGCAATCCTTTCAGTCAGCAAACTGTGCAAAACTGAAATGCACCACAGGTATGGATGGATAGTATACTTGACGACACAGAGGTAGGTAGAGCAGTGGCCTACTGTACTGTACTGCTATATATTATATACTGGTGGTCAGCAGAATTATGCACTGTACTCCTACTATATATACTACAATGCAGCACAAATATGGAGCGTTTTTCAGGCAGAGAACGTATAATACTGGTGGTCACTGGTCACTGCTCAGCAAAACTCTGCACTGTACTCCTCCTATATAATACTGGTGGTCCCCAGTCCCCACAATAAAGCAGTGTGAGCACAGATATTTGCAGCACACTGAGCACAGATATGGAGCGTTTTTCAGGCAGAGAACGTATAATACTGGTGGTCACTGGTCAGCAAAACTCTGCACTGTACTCCTCCTATATAATACTGGTGGTCCCCAGTCCCCACAATAAAGCAGTGTGAGCACAGATATATGCAGCACACTGAGCACAGATATGGAGCGTTTTTCAGGCAGAGAACGTATAATACTGGTGGTCACTGGTCAGCAAAACTCTGCACTGTACTCCTCCTATATAATACTGGTGGTCCCCAGTCCCCACAATAAAGCAGTGTGAGCACAGATATTTGCAGCACACTGAGCACAGATATGGAGCGTTTTTCAGGCAGAGAACGTATAATACTGGTGGTCACTGGTCAGCAAAACTCTGCACTGTACTCCTCCTATATAATACTGGTGGTCCCCAGTCCCCACAATAGAGCAGTGTGAGTACAGATATTTGCAGCACACTGAGCACAAAAATGGAGCGTTTTTCAGGCAGAGAACGTATAATACTGGTGGTCACTGGTCACTGCTCAGCAAAACTCTGCACTGTACTCCTCCTATATAATACTGGTTGTCACCAGTCCCCACAATAAAGCAGTGTGAGCACAGATATTTGCAGCACACTGAGCACAGATATGGAGCGTTTTTCAGGCAGAGAGCATAGATATTTGCAGCACACTGGTGGTCAGCAAAATTATGCACTGTACTCCTACTATATATACTACAATGCAGCACAGATATGGAGCGTTTTTCAGGCAGAGAACGTATAATTATGCACTGTACTCCTACTATATATACTACAATGCAGCACAGATATGGAGCGTTTTTCAGGCAGAGAACGTAGATATTTTCAGCACACTGGTGGTCAGCAAAATTATGCACTGTACTCCTACTATATATACTACAATGCAGCACAAATATGGAGCATTTTTCAGGCAGAGAACGCATAATTATGCACTGTACTCCTACTATATATACTACAATGCAGCACAGATATGGAGCGTTTTTCAGGCAGAGAACGTATAATACTGGTGGTCACTGGTCAGCAAAACTCTGCACTGTACTCCTCCTATATAATACTGGTGGTCACCAGTCCCCACAATAAAGCAGTGTGAGCACAGATATTTGCAGCACACTGAGCACAGATATGGAGCGTTTTTCAGGCAGAGAGCATAGATATTTGCAGCACACTGGTGGTCAGCAAAATTATGCACTGTACTCCTACTATATATACTACAATGCAGCACAGATATGGAGCGTTTTTCAGGCAGAGAACGTATAATTATGCACTGTACTCCTACTATATATACTACAATGCAGCACAGATATGGAGCGTTTTTCAGGCAGAGAACGTATAATACTGGTGGTCACTGGTCAGCAAAACTCTGCACTGTACTCCTCCTATATAATACTGGTGGTCCCCAGTCCCCACAATAAAGCAGTGTGAGCACAGATATTTGCAGCACACTGAGCACAGATATGGAGCGTTTTTCAGGCAGAGAACGTATAATACTGGTGGTCACTGGTCAGCAAAACTCTGCACTGTACTCCTCCTATATAATACTGGTGGTCCCCAGTCCCCACAATAAAGCAGTGTGAGCACAGATATTTGCAGCACACTGAGCACAGATATGGAGCGTTTTTCAGGCAGAGAACGTATAATACTGGTGGTCACTGGTCAGCAAAACTCTGCACTGTACTCCTCCTATATAATACTGGTGGTCCCCAGTCCCCACAATAAAGCAGTGTGAGCACAGATATTTGCAGCACACTGAGCACAGATATTTGCAGCACACTGAGCACAGATATTTGCAGCACACTGAGCACAGATACTTGCAGCCCCCTGAACATAGAACTGAGAGGACGCCAGCCACGTCCTCTCACGATCATCTCCAATGCACGAGTGAAAAATGGCGGCGACGCGCGGCTCCTTATATAGAATACGAATCTCGCGAGAATCCGACCGCGGGATGATGACGTTCGGGTGCGCTCGGGTTAAGCGAGCAAGGCGGGAGGATCCGAGTCTGCCTCGGACCCGTGTAAAATGGGTGAAGTTCGGGGGGGTTCGGATTCCGACGAACCGAACCCGCTCATCACTAATCAGGACAGCTGCATATAGGCCCTCATTCCGAGTTGTTCGCTCGCTAGCTGCTTTTAGCAGCATTGCACACGCTAAGCCGCCGCCCTCTGGGAGTGTATCTTAGCATAGCAGAATTGCGAACGAAAGATTAGCAGAATTGCGAATAGAAATTTCTTAGCAGTTTCTGAGTAGCTCGAGACTTACTCTGCCACTGCGATCAGTTCAGTCAGTTTCGTTTCTGGTTTGACATCACACACACGCCCAGCGTTCGCCCAGCCACTCCCCCGTTTCTCCAGACACTCCCGCGTTTTTCCCTGAAACGCCTGCGTTTTTCCCCACACACCCATAAAACGGTCAGTTTCCGCCCAGAAACACCCACTTCCTGTCAATCACACTACGATCAGCAGAACGATGAAAAATCTTTATTACGCCGTGAGTAAAATACCAAACTTTTGTGCTAATTTACTTGGCGCAGACGCACTGCGAATATTGCGCATGCGCAGTTTGCGACTTATCGCACCGATGCGAAGAAAAAGAACGAGCGAACAACTCGGAATGAGGGCCATAGTCTCTGCAAATTATGGGGTCTATTCATGAAGCAGTGAAAAGAATGAAGTGAGCCAGTGGAGAAGTTGCTCATGGCAACCAATCAGCTGCTCTGTATTATTTTATAGTATGCAAATGATAAATGTCACATTAATGCTGATTGGTTGCCATGGGCAACTTCTCCACTAGCTCACGTCTCCACACTTTTTGCTGCTTCATGAATAGACTCCTATATCATGTTTCTCTAACGTCCTAAGTGGATGCTGGGGACTCCGTCAGGACCATGGGGAATAGCGGCTCCGCAGGAGACAGGGCACAAAAAGTAAAAGCTTTTGGACCTAGGTGGTGTGCACTGGCTCCTCCCCCTATGACCCTCCTCCAAGCCTCAGTTAGATCTTTGTGCCCGGCCGAGAAGGGTGCAATCTAGGTGGCTCTCCTGAGCTGCTTAGAAGTAAAAGTATACTTAGGTTTTTTTTTTATTTTCAGTGAGTCCTGCTGGCAACAGGCTCACTGCAGCGTGGGACTAAGGGGAGAAGAAGCGAACTCACCTGCGTGCAGAGTGGATTGGGCTTCTTGGCTACTGGACATTAGCTCCAGAGGGACGATCACAGGCCCAGCCATGGATGGGTCCCGGAGCCGCGCCGCCGGCCCCCTTACAGATGCTGAAGCAAGAAGAGGTCCATAAATCGGCGGCAGAAGACTTTCCTGTCTTCATAAGGTAGCGCACAGCACTGCAGCTGTGCGCCATTGCTCTCAGCACACTTCACACTTCGGTCACTGAGGGTGCAGGGCGCTGGGGGGGGGGGGCGCCCTGGGAAGCAATGAATTTACCTTATTTGGCAAAAAATACATCACATATAGCTCCTGGGCTATATGGATGTATTTAACCCCTGCCAGTTTTCCAGAAAAAAGCGGGAGAAGAGCCCGCCGAGAAGGGGGCGGGGCCTATCTCCTCAGCACACAGCGCCATTTTTCCCACACAGCTCCGCTGGTAGGAAGGCTCCCAGAATCTCCCCTGCATCCTGCACTACAGAAACAGGGTAAAAAAGAGAGGGGGGCACTTATTTGGCAAAATAACAGATATAAGCAGCTATAAGGGATAGACACTTATTGTAAGGTTGTCCCTATACATATATAGCGCTCTGGTGTGTGCTGGCAAACTCTCCCTCTGTCTCCCCAAGGGGCTAAGTGGGGTCCTGTCCTCTATCAGAGCATTCCCTGTGTGTGTGCTGGGTGTCGGTACGTGTGTGTCGACATGTATGAGGAGGAAAATGATGTGGAGGCGGAGCAATTGCCTATAATGGTGATGTCACCCCCTAGGGAGTCGACACCTGAATGGATGGCCGTAATTAAGGAATTACGTGACAGTGTCGGCACGTTACAAAAAACTGTTGACGACATGAGACAGCCGGCAGCTCAGTTAGTGCCTGTCCAGGCGTCTCAAACACCGTCAGGGGCTATAAAACGCCCGTTACCTCAGTGGGTCGACACGGACACAGACACTGACTCCAGTGTCGACGGTGAAGAAACAAACGTATTTTCCAGTAGGGCCACACGTTACATGATCACGGCAATGAAGGAGGTTTTGCACATCTCTGATACTGCAAGTACCACGAAAAGGGGTATTATGTGGGGTGTGAAAAAACTACCCGTAGTTTTTCCTGAATCAGAGGAATTGAATGAAGTGTGTGATGAAGCGTGGGTTACCCCCGATAAAAAACTGCTAATTTCTAAAAAAATTATTGGCACTATATCCCTTCCCACCAGAGGTTAGGGCTCGTTGGGAAACACCCCCTAGGGTAGATAAGGCGCTCACGCGCTTATCAAAACAAGTGGCGTTACCGTCTCCAGAAACGGCCGCCCTTAAGGAGCCAGCAGATAGGAGGCTGGAAAATATCCTTAAAAGTATATACACACATACTGGTGTTATACTGCGACCAGCAATCGCCTCAGCCTGGATGTGCAGTGCTGGGGTGGCGTGGTCGGACTCCCTGACTGAGAATATTGATACCCTGGATAGGGACAGTATTTTGTTGACTATTGAGCAATTAAAAGATGCATTTTTATATATGCGAGATGCACAGAGAGATATTTGCACTCTGGCATCAAGAGTAAGTGCGCTGTCCATTTCTGCCACAAGAGGGTTATGGACGCGACAGTGGTCAGGTGATGCGGATTCAAAACGGCACATGGAGGTATTGCCGTATAAAGGGGAGGAGTTATTTGGGGTCGGTCTATCAGACCTGGTAACCACGGCAACGGCTGGGAAATCCACATTTTTACCTCAAGTCACCTCTCAACAGAAAAAGACACCGTCTTTTCAGCATCAGTCCTTTCGTTCCCATAAAGGCAAGCGGACAAAAGGACAGTCATATCTGCCCCGGGGTAGAGGAAGGGGAAAAAGACTGCAGCAGACAGCTTCTTCCCAAGAACAGAAGCCCTCTTCCGCTTCTGCCAAGTCCTCAGCATGACGCTGGGTCCTTACAAGCAGACTCAGGTACGGTGGGAGGTCGTCTCAGAAATTTCAGCGCGCAGTGGGCTCACTCGCAAGTGAACCCCTGGATCCTGCAAGTAGTATCTCAGGGGTACAAATTGGAATTCGAGACGTCTCCCCCTCGCCGGTTCCTGAAGTCTGCTTTACCAATAGCTCCCTCCGACAGGGAGGCGGTATTGGGAGCCATTCACAAGCTGTACTCCCAACAGGTGATAATAAAAGTACCCCTCCTACAACAAGGGAAGGGATATTACTCCACACTGTTTGTGGTACCGAAACCAGACGGTTCGGTGAGACCGATTTTAAATCTAAAATCTTTGAACACTTATATCAAAAGGTTCAAATTCAAGATGGAATCACTCAGAGCAGTGATAGCGAACCTGGAAGAAGGGGACTATATGGTGTCTCTGGACATCAAGGATGCCTATCTCCATGTCCCGATTTGCCCTTCTCACCAAGGGTATCTCAGGTTCGTAATACAGAACTGTCATTATCAGTTTCAGACGCTGCCGTTTGGATTGTCCACGGCACCCCGGGTCTTTACCAAGGTAATGGCCGAAATGATGATTCTTCTTCGAAGAAAAGGCGTATTAATTATCCCTTACTTGGACGATCTCCTAATAAGGGCAAGGTCCAGAGAACAGTTAGAAGTCGGAGTAGCACTATCTCAAGAAGTACTACAACAGCACGGGTGGATTTTAAATATTCCAAAATCGCAGCTGATTCCGACGACACGTCTGCTGTTCCTAGGGATGATTCTGGACACAGTCCAGAAAAAGGTGTTTCTCCCGGAGGAGAAAGCCAGGGAGTTATCCGAGCTAGTCAGGAACCTCCTAAAACCAGGAAAGGTGTCAGTGCATCAATGCACAAGGGTCCTGGGAAAAATGGTGGCTTCTTACGAAGCGATTCCATTCGGCAGATTCCACGCAAGAATTTTTCAGTGGGATCTGCTGGACAAATGGTCCGGATCGCATCTTCGGATGCATCAGAAAATAACCCTGTCTCCAAGGACAAGGGTATCTCTTCTGTGGTGGCTGCAAAGTGCTCATCTCCTAGAGGGCCGCAGATTCGGCATTCAGGACTGGATCCTGGTGACCACGGATGCCAGCCTGAGAGGCTGGGGAGCAGTCACACAAGGAAGAAACTTCCAGGGAGTGTGGTTAAGCCTGGAGACTTCACTTCACATAAATATACTGGAACTAAGGGCAATTTACAATGCTCTAAGCCTAGCAAAGCCTCTGCTTCAGGGTCAGCCGGTGTTGATCCAGTCGGACAACATCACAGCAGTCGCCCACATAAACAGGCAGGGCGGCACAAGAAGCAGGAGGGCAATGACAGAAGCTGCAAGGATTCTGCAATGGGCGGAAAATCATGTGATAGCACTGTCAGCAGTGTTCATTCCGGGAGTGGACAACTGGGAAGCAGACTTCCTCAGCAGACACGACCTACACCCGGGAGAGTGGGGACTTCATCCGGAAGTCTTCCTCATGATTGTGAACCGTTGGGAAAAACCAAAGGTGGACATGATGGCGTCACGCCTCAACAAAAAACTAGACAGGTATTGCGCCCGGTCAAGAGACCCGCAGGCAATAGCTGTGGACGCTCTGGTAACACCTTGGGTGTTCCAGTCAGTGTATGTGTTCCCTCCTCTGCCTCTCTTACCCAAGGTACTGAGAATTATAAGATGGAGAGGAGTAAGAACTATACTAGTGGCTCCGGATTGGCCAAGAAGGACTTGGTACCCGGAACTTCAAGAGATGCTCACAGAGGACCCGTGGCCTCTGCCGCTAAGAAGGGACCTGCTTCAGCAGGGACCCTGTCTGTTCCAAGACTTACCGCGGCTGCGTTTGACGGCATGGCAGTTGAACGCCGGATTCTGAAGGAAAAAGGCATTCCAGATGAAGTTATTCCTACCCTGATTAAAGCTAGGAAGGATGTAACCGCACAGCATTATCACCGTATTTGGCGAAAATATGTTGCGTGGTGCGAGACCAAGAAGGCCCCGACAGAGGAATTTCAACTAGGTCGTTTCCTACATTTCCTGAAAACAGGACTGTCCATGGGCCTAAAGTTAGGGTCCATTAAGGTTCAAATTTCGGCCTTGTCGATTTTCTTTCAGAGAGAATTGGCTTCATTTCCTGAAGTTCAGACTTTTGTAAAAGGGGTACTGCATATACAGCCTCCCTTTGTGCCCCCAGTGGCACCTTGGGATCTCAATGTAGTTTTGGGATTCCTAAAATCACATTGGTTTGAGCCACTTGCCACGGTGGAATTAAAATATCTCACATGGAAAGTGGTAATGTTGTTGGCCCTGGCTTCTGCCAGGCGAGTATCTGAATTGGCGGCTTTATCCTATAAAAGCCCTTACCTGATATTTCATTCGGATAGGGCGGAATTGAGGACTCGTCCTCAATTTCTTCCTAAGGTGGTTTCAGCGTTTCACCTAAACCAACCTATTGTGGTGCCTGCGGCTACTAGGGACTTGGAGGACTCCAAGTTGCTGGACGTAGTCAGGGCCCTGAAAATATATGTTTCCAGGACGGCTGGAGTCAGGAAATCTGACTCGCTGTTTATCCTGTATGCACCCAACAAGCTGGGTGCTCCTGCTTCTAAGCAGACTATTGCGCGTTGGATTTGTAGTACAATTCAGCTTGCACATTCTGTGGCAGGCCTGCCACAGCCAAAATCTGTAAAAGCCCATTCCACAAGGAAAGTGGGCTCATCTTGGGCGGCTGCCCGAGGGGTCTCGGCTTTACAACTTTGCCGAGCAGCTACTTGGTCAGGGGCAAACACGTTTGCTAAATTCTACAAATTTGATACCCTGGCTGAGGAGGACCTGGAGTTCTCTCATTCGGTGCTGCAGAGTCATCCGCACTCTCCCGCCCGTTTGGGAGCTTTGGTATAATCCCCATGGTCCTGACGGAGTCCCCAGCATCCACTTAGGACGTTAGAGAAAATAAGATTTTACTCACCGATAAATCTATTTCTCGTAGTCCGTAGTGGATGCTGGGCGCCCATCCCAAGTGCGAATTGTCTGCAATACTTGTACATAGTTATTGTTAACAAAATCGGGTTTTTGTTGTAGTGAGCCATCTTTTCAGAGGCTCCTCTGTTATCATACTGCTAACTGGGTTCAGATCACAAGTTGTACGGTGTGATTGGTGTGGCTGGTATGAGTCTTACCCGGGATTCAAAATCCTTCCTTATTGTGTACGCTCGTCCGGGCACAGTATCCTAACTGAGGCTTGGAGGAGGGTCATAGGGGGAGGAGCCAGTGCACACCACCTAGGTCCAAAAGCTTTTACTTTTTGTGCCCTGTCTCCTGCGGAGCCGCTATTCCCCATGGTCCTGACGGAGTCCCCAGCATCCACTACGGACTACGAGAAATAGATTTATCGGTGAGTAAAATCTTATTTTTTTTTTACTTAATTTGCTTTACTGCACTTTAGTATCAGAGGAATTATCAAACTGGTTATTAAGTTTGACCAATATCTGGAGCAGGGGCGTATGAAGAGAGGAAGGGGCCCGTGTGCAGTCTTCGTCCGGGCCCCCTCCTCTCTAGCAGGTAGCGGCAGCAACTGTGACTCTGAGCACTAGGTGGTGTGCAGGTCTCCAGGAAAATGGTGCGGCTGAGATTTTCCCAGTGATTTGTCCTACTGTGTATGTGCAAAACGCCAGGAAAATGGCTACCACGCCATTTTCTTGGAGACCTGCGCACCACCTAGTGCTCAGAGTCACTGTCACATGGATCAAGCTGACTTATGTACATGTGGCATTAAGAGTTTTGTCGTTTAGCAACAAGCGCCATGACCAGATGACTCCATAGGACATCAGTGTGCATCCTGTGCAAATGTGCCAGAGGACCATTAGGGGTATATTTACTAAAGTGCGGGTTTTTAGACGTTGAGATGTTGCCCATAGCAACCAATCAGATTCTAGCTATTATCTTCTAGAAGAGTGCTAGATAAATGATAAGCAGAATCTGATTGGTTGCCATGGGCAACATCTCCACTTCTAAAAACCTGCACTTTAGTAAATATACCCCTTAGTCGCCGGGTTGCTCCATGATTTGCCCCAATTTGCAATGAAATGCAGTGGTGAAATGAGGCAAGTGACAATATCAGAGTCATGGACCATCTGTTTATATAACCCCCCCCCCTTCCGCCACATGAAGAAGAACCCATGCATCATCACCTTTATCGTATTGCATGCAAAGTGCGTAGTGTGGTCAGATGCAGTGCACACCAGCAGCTGAAAATCATCGCCAACTTGTCATGGTATAGGATAATAGCATCCTGTCACGGAAACAGGTTTGGGTTTGGTGTAGGGCCTTTGATTACGTCAGGACAGACGTTCAAGATGAGCAGCGATACGGCCGGCCAAGCATGTCCACCACAGGCAGTGCCCCAAACCTGTTTCCGTGACATGACGTTATCACCGTACACCTCAACCACATAGCGATGAATGTCAGCTGCTGATGTGCCCCAGAAATCTGATCACACTACGTACTGTACCTCAATGTGTGACCATGTTTCCGCCATCTTACACCTGATGTATGACTGACCTTCATATATAAGACAGATTGTATTTTTTTTAAGTAGAATGAAAAAGGTGGAGAAGTACTAACTAATTCTTATAGAGAGAGAGGTAAAGTGGACAGGCTGTGTTTGAAAAATGACAGTTAGAAGCGGATTGGTTGGTCATTCCGAGTTGATCGCTCACTAGCAACTTTTTGCAGCGCTGCGATCAGATAGTCGCCGCCTATGGGGGAGTGTATTTTCTCTGTCCAAGTGTGTGAACGCCTTTAAAGCCGAGCGCCACAAAAACATTTTGTGCAGTTTCTGAGTAGCTCTGCACTTACTCAGCCCTTGCAATCACTCCAGTCTTTTTGGTCCCGGATTTGACGTCACACACCCGCCCTGCAAACGTCTGGACACGCCTGCGTTTTCACAAACACTCCCAGAAAACGGTCAGTTGCCACCCATAAATGCCCTCTTTCTGTCAATCATCTTGCGATCGGCTGTGCGAATGGATTCTTCATTAAATCCATCGCCCGGCACCGATCCTCTTTGTACCCGTACGACGCGCCTGCGCATTGCGTTGCATAAGCATGCGCAGTTTTGCTGAGTTTTAACCTAATCGCAGCGCTGCAAAAAGTTGCTAGTGAACGAACAACTCGGAATAACCCCCTTTTTCACTCTACACTTGTTCTCTCTCCTGTTTATCTCTCCCCAAGATCTGACACATATGCCCCATAGTCTGTTTACTTTCCAACACGTTTATGATGTCTACCCCTATTGCTCTGTGTAATAGGGGTTAACATACAAATACGTGTATTATTTGTTGTGCATAGAGGAATCCAAGATGGCCCAATGTTTACATAAAAATAGCCTATGTGAAAACATTGTTGCATGTAATAAAACAGTTTCACTTGACTGTCACTGATCTCAGCTTGTAAGGATTTGAATAAATATAGATACTTCTACTGCAGCAAAGACAATGAATGCACCGTGGAATCACGTCTTGTTCCTTTTTCTTAATTTACCTATATCTCATCTCAGCAAAGATCCCGGGATGCAGCTGTTATTACTAGTGATGTGCACCGGACATTTTTCGGGTTTTGTGTTTTGGTTTTGGATTCGGTTCCGCGGCCGTGTTTTAGATTCGGACGCGTTTTGGCAAAACCTCCCTGAAAATTTTCTGTCGGATTCGGGTGTGTTTTGGATTCGGGTGTTTTTTTACAAAAAACCCTAAAAAACAGCTTAAATCATAGAATTTGGGGTTCATTTTGATCCCATAGTATTATTAACCTCAATAACCATAATTTCCACTCATTTCAAGTCTATTCTGAACACCTCACACCTCACAATATTATTTTTAGTCCTAAAATTTGCACCGAGGTCGCTGGATGACTAAGCTAAGCGACCCAAGTGGCCGACACAAACACCTGGCCCATCTAGGAGTGGCACTGCAGTGTCAGACAGGATGGCAGGTTGAAAAAATTGTCCCCAAACAGCACATGATACAAAGAAAAAAAGAGGTGCACCAAGGTCGCTGGATGGCTAAGCTAAGCGACCCAAGTGGCCGACACAAACACCTGGCCCATCTAGGAGTGGCACTGCAGTGTCAGACAGGATGGCAGATTGAAAAAATTGTCCCCAAACAGCACATGATGCAAAGAAAAAAAGAGGCGCAATGAGGTAGCTGTGTGACTAAGCTAAGCGGCCCAAGTGGACGACACAAACACCTGGCCCATCTAGGAGTGGCACTGCAGTGTCAGACAGGATGGCACTTCAAAAAATAGTCCCCAAACAGCACATGATGCAAAGAAAAAAATGGGTGCACCAAGGTCGCTGGACGGCTAAGCTAAGCGACCCAAGTGGCCGACACAAACACCTGGCCCATCTAGGAGTGGCACTGCAGTGTCAGACAGGATGGCAGATTAAAAAAAATGTCCCCAAACAGCACATGATGCAAAGAAAAAAATAAGAATTTACTTACCGATAATTCTATTTCTCGTAGTCCGTAGTGGATGCTGGGAACTCCGTAAGGACCATGGGGAATAGCGTCTCCGCAGGAGACTGGGCACATCTAAAGAAAGCTTTAGGACTATCTGGTGTGCACTGGCTCCTCCCCCTATGACCCTCCTCCAAGCCTCAGTTAGGATACTGTGTCCGGACGAGCGTACACAATAAGGAAGGATTTTGAATCCCGGGTAAGACTCATACCAGCCACACCAATCACACCGTACAACTTGTGATATGAAACCCAGTTAACAGCATGATAACAGAGGAGCCTCTGAATAGATGGCTCACAACAAGAACCCGATTAGTTAACAATAACTATGTACAAGTATTGCAGACAATCCGCACTTGGGATGGGCACCCAGCATCCACTACGGACTACGAGAAATAGAATTATCGGTAAGTAAATTCTTATTTTCTCTGACGTCCTAGTGGATGCTGGGAACTCTGTAAGGACCATGGGGATTATACCAAAGCTCCCAAACGGGCGGGAGAGTGCGGATGACTCTGCAGCACCGAATGAGAGAACTCCAGGTCCTCCTCAGCCAGGGTATCAATTCGTAGAATTTTGCAAACGTGTTTGTCCCTGACCAAGTAGCTGCTCGGCAAAGTTGTAAAGCCGAGACCCCTCAGGCAGCCGCCCAAGATGAGCCCACCGTCCTTGTGGAATGGGCTTTTATTGATTTAGGCTGCGGTAATCCTACCGCAGAATGCGCCAGCTGAATAGTGCTACAAAACCAGCGCGCAATTGACTGCCTAGAAGCAGGAGCACCCAGCTTGTTGGGTGCCATCAGGATAAACAGCGAGTCAGTTTTCCTGACTCCAGCCGTCCTGGAAAAATAAAATTTACAGGGCTCTGACTACGTCCAGCAACTTGGAATCCTCCAAGTCCCCAGTAGCCGCAGGCACCACAATAGGTTGGTTCAAGTGAAAACCTGAGACCACCTTCGGGAGAAACTGAGGACGAGTCCTCAACTCTGCCCTATCCATACAGAAAATCAGATAAGGCCTTTTACATGACAAAGCCGCCAATTGTGACACACGCCTGGCCAAGGCCAAGGCCAACAGCATGACCACTTTCCACGCGAGATACTTTAGCTCCATGGTTTTAAGTGGCTCAACCAATGCGACATTAGGAAATCCAACACCACGTTGAGATCCAAAAAGTGCCACAGGAGGCACAAAAGGAGGCTGAATATGTAGTACTCCTTTAACCAAAGTCTGAACTTCAGGCAGTGAAGCCAGTTTTTTCTGGAAGAAAATCGACAGAGCCGAAATCTGGACCTTGATGGACCCCAATTTGAGGCCCAAACGTCACCCCTGCTTGCCGGAAGTGCAGGAATCGACATAGTTGAAATTCCTCCGTCGGGGCCTTCATGGCCTCCCACCAAGCAACAAATTTTCGCCAAACGCGGCGATAATGTCTTGCGGTGACATCCTTCCTGGCTATGATCAGGGTAGGGATGACTTCCTTCGGAATACCCTTTTCCTTTAGGATCCGGTGTTCTACCGCCATGCCGTCAAACGCAGCCGCGGTAAGTCTTGGAACAGACAGGGTCCCTGCTGCAGCAGGTCTTGTCTGAGCGGCAGAGGCCAAGGGTCCTCTGCCAGCATCTCTTGAAGTTCCAAGCTCTTCATGGCCAATCCGGAACCCCGAGTATGGTTTTCACTCCTCGCCTTCTTATTATTCTCAGTACCTTGGGTATGAGAGGTAGAGGAGGAGACACATAAACCGACTGGTACACCCACGGTGTCACTAGAGCGTCCCCAGCGATCGCCTGAGGGTCCCTTGACCTGGCGCAATATCTTTTCAACTTCTTGTTGAGGCGGGACGCCATCATGTCCACCCGTGGTCATTCCCAACGGTTTACCCGCATTTGGAAAACTTCTGGATGAAGTCCCCATTCTCCTGGGTGTAGGTCGCCCATCGGAGAATCCTTGTGGCTTCTGCCATCGCCATCCTGCTTCTTGTGCCGCCCTGTCTGTGTACATGGGCGACCGCCGTGATGTCGTCTGATTGGATCAGTACCGGCTGGTTCTGAAGCAGGGGCCTTGCTTGTCTTAGGGCATTGTAAATGGCCCTTAGCTGCAGAATATTTATGTGAAGCGAAATCTCCTTGGAAATTTCTTCCCTGTGTGACTGCACCCCAGCCCCGAAGGCAGGCATCCGTGGTCACCAGGACCCAGTCCTGTATTCCGAATCTGCGGCCCACTAGTAGATGAGCCCTCTGCAGCCACCACAGCAGCGACACCCTGTTTCTTGCTGACAGGGTTATCCGCTGCTGTATCTGTACATGGGACCCGGACCATTAGTCCCACAGGTCCCACTGGACCGTCCTTGCGTGGAGTCTTCCGAATGGAATTATGCTTCGTACGAAGCTACCATTTTTCCCAGGACTCATGTGCATTGATGTACCGACACCTGTCCTGGTTTTAGGATGTCTCTGACTAGAGATGACAACTCCTCGGCTTTTTCCACTGGAAGAAACACTCTTTTCTGGTCTGCGTTCAGAAACATTCCCAGGAACAGAAGACGTGTCGTCGGGACCAGCTGTGACTTTGGAATATTGAGAATCCAGTCGTGCTGTTGTAGCACTTCCCGAGAGAGTGCTACCCCCACTACCAACTGTTCTTTGGACCTCGCCTTTATCAGGAGATCGTCCAAGTACGGGATAATAAAAACTTCCTTCTTGTGAAGGAGTATCATCACTTCGGCCATTACCTAGGTAAAGACCTTCGGTGCCGTGGACAACTCCAACGGCCGCGTCTGGAACTGATAGTGACAGTCCTGTACCACATATCTGAGGTACTCCTGGTGAGGGGGGGGGGGAATGGGGACATGCAGGTACGCATCCTTGATGTCCAGGGAGACCCTGTAATCCCCCTCGTCCAGGCTCGTAATAAGCGCCCTGAGCGATTCCATCTTGAACTTGAATCTTCTGATATAAAAGTTCAAGTATTTTAATTTCAAGATGGGTCTCACCGAACCGTTGCGGTACCACAACCACTGTGGAATAGTAACCCCTTCCTTGCTGAAGGAGGGGCACCTTGACAATCACTTGTTGTGATTATAGTGTTGAATATCCACCAACACCGTCTCCCTGGCAGAGGGAGGTGCCGGTAAGGCAGATTTTAGGAAACGGCGGGGGGAAGAACGTCTCGAACTCCAGCCTGTACCCCTGAGATACTACTTGAAGGACCCAGGGATCTATGTGAGAGAGCCCACTGTCCGCTGAAATATCTGAGACGGGCCCCCACCGTACCCGGGTCCGCCTGAGCAGCCCCAGCACCATGCTGTGGCCCTACCGGACGCAGGGAGGACTTCTGCTCTTGGGAACTAGCTGTGTGTTGCAGCTTTTTTCCTCTACCTTTGCCTCTCGGCAGAAAGGATGAGCCTCTAGCCCACTTGTTTTTCTGGGGCCGAAAGGACTGTACTTGATGATACGGTGCTTTCTTTTGTTGTGGGGTAGCCTGTGGCAAAAAAATTAATTTCCCAGCAGTAGCTGTGGAAACGAGGTCTGAAAAACTATCCCCAAACAGTTTTACCCCCTTATAGGGCAACTTCCATGTGCCGATTCGAGTCGGCATCGCCTGACCATTGCCAAGTTCATAACCCCCGTCTGGCGGCAATGGACCTAGCGCTTATTTTTGATGCCAGCCGGCAAATATCCCTCTGTGCATCACGCATGTATAAGACCACGTCTTTTATATGCTCTATTTTCAGCAAAATATTGTCCCTATCCATAGTTATTTTCCGACAGGGAATCTGACCACGCAGCGGGAGCACTGCCCATCCATGCCGAAGCAACGGCTGGTCGCAATATAATGCCCTAGTGTGTGACCATATCTTATAGGGTAACCTCCTGCTTTCTATCAGCAGGTTCCTTCAGGGCGGCCGTACCCGAAGACGGTAGTGCCACCTTTTCTGATAAGCGTGTAAGCGCTGTATCTACCCTATGGGGTGTTTCCCCGCGTGACCTATCCTCTGGCGGGAAAGGGTACGCTGCCAATAACCGTTGTAGAAATTATCAATTTCTTACCGGGGGAAGACCACTCTTCCTCACACACCTCATTTAATTTCTCAGATGCAGGAAAATCTACTAATAGTTTTCTCTCACCAAACACAATACCCTTTTATGTGGTACCTGGGGTATAATCATAAATGTGTAATACATTTTTCATTGTCTCAATCCTGTAACGGGTGGACCTATTTGGAGTCAGTGTCCGTGTCGACATCTGTGTCTGTTATCTGAGGTAGCGGGCGATTTTAGAGCCCCCCATGACATTTGAGACGCTGGAACAGGCACAAGCTGAGTAGCCGGCTGTTCCGTGTCGTCGGCCTTTTATGTAAGGAGTTGACACTTTCACGTAATCCTTCTATAAGTTCAACCACACCGGTGTCGACCCCGCAGGGGGTGACAACATATTTACAGGCATTCGCTCTGCCTCCACCTCATTATCCTCCACATACCTGTCGACACAGCCGTACCGACACACAGCACACACACAGGGAATGCTCTGATAGAGGACAGACCCCACAAAGCCCTTTGGGGAGACAGAGGGAGAGTATGCCAGCACACACCAGGGCGCTATATATCACAGGGATAGCACCTATAAAAAAGTGTTTTCCCTTATAGCTGCCTATATGTTGTATACTGCGCCTAAATTGTGCCCCCCCCTCTCTTTTTAACCCTTTCTGTAGTGTATTAACTGCAGGGGAGAGCCAGGGAGCTTCCCTCCAATGGAGCTGTGAGGGAAAAATGGCGCCAGTGTGCTGAGGAGATAGGCTCCGCCCCTTTTTCGCAGACTTTTCTCCCACATTTTTATGGAATCTGGCAGGGGTTAATATACATCCATATAGCCCTGGGGGTTATATGTGATGTATTTTTGCCAGCCAAGGTGTTTATATTGCTGCTCAGGGCACCCCCCCCCCAGCGCCCTGCACCCTCAGTGACCGGAGTGTGTGGTGTGCATGAGGAGCAATGGCGCACAGCTGCAGTGCTGTGCGCTACCTTGGTGAAGACTGATGTCTTCTGCCGCCGATTTTCCGGACCTCTTCTTGCTTCTGGCTCTGTAAGGGGGCCGGCGGCGCGGCTCTGGGACCTGTGTTCGGTCCCTCTGGAGCTAATGGTGTCCAGTAGCCTAAGAAGCCCAAGCTGGCTGCAAGCAGGCAGGTTCGCTTCTTCTCCCCTTAGTCCCTCGATGCAGTGAGCCTGTTGCCAGCAGGTCTCACTGAAAATAAAAAACCTAAAACTAACTTTTTCTAAGAAGCTCAGGAGAGCTCCTAGATTGCACCCTGCTCGGTCGGGCACAAAAATCTAACTGAGGCTTGGAGGAGGGTCATAGGGGGAGGAGCCAGTGCACACCAGATAGTCCTAAAGCTTTCTTTAGATGTGCCCAGTCTCCTGCGGAGCCGCTATTCCCCATGGTCCTTACGGAGTTCCCAGCATCCACTAGGACGTCAGAGAAAAGAGGCGCAATGAGGTAGCTGTGTGACTAAGCTAAGCGACCCAAGTGTCCGACACAAACACCTGGCCCATCTAGGAGTTGCACTGCAATGTCAGACAAGATGGCACTTCAAAAAATAGTCCCCAAACAGCACATGATGCAAAGAAAAATGAAAGAAAAAAGAGGTTCAAGATGAAATTGTCCTTGGGCCCTCCCACCCACCCTTATGTTGTGTAAACAGGACATGCACAGTTTAACAAACCCATCATTTCAGCGACAGGGTCTGCCACATGACTGTGACTGAAATGACTGGTTGGTTTGGGCCCCCACCAAAAAAGAAGCAATCAATCTCTCCTTGCACAAACTGGCTCTACAGAGACAAGATGTCCACCTCCTCCTCTTCCTCCGATTCCTCACTCCTTTCACTGTGTACATCCCCCTCCTCACAGATTATTAATTCGTCCCCGCTAGACTCCACCATCTCAGGTCCCTGTGTACTTTCTGGAGGCAATTGCTGGTGAATGTCTCCACGGAGGAATTGATTATAATTCATTTTGATAACCATCACCTTCTCCACATTTTCTGGAAGTAACCTCGTACGCCGATTGCTGACAAGGTGAGCGGCTGCACTAAACACTCTTTCAGAGTACACACTGGAGGGGGGGCAACTTAGGTAAAATAAAGCCAGTTTGTGCAAGGGCCTCCAAATTGCCTCTTTTTCCTGCCAGTATATGTACGGACTGTCTGACGTGCCTACTTGGATGCGGTCACTCATATAATCCTCCACCATTCTTTCAATGGTGATAGAATCATATGCAGTGACAGTAGACGACATGTCAGTAATCGTTGGCAGGTCCTTCAGTCCGGACCAGATGTCAGCACTCGCTCCAGACTGCCCTGCATCACCGCCAGCAGGTGGGCTCGGAATTCTTAGCCTTTTCCTCGCAGCCCCAGTTGCGGGAGAATGTGAAGGAGGAGCTGTTGACGGGTCACGTTCCGCTTGACTTGACAATTTTCTCTTCTCACCAGCAGGTCTTTGAACCTCTGCAGACTTGTGTCTGCCGGAAAGAGAGATACAACGTAGGTTTTAAATCTAGGATCGAGCACGGTGGCCAAAATGTAGTGCTCTGATTTCAACAGATTGACCACCCGTGAATCCTGGTTAAGCGAATTAAGGGCTCCATCCACAAGTACCACATGCCTAGCAGAATCGCTCTGTTTTAGCTCTTCCTTCAATGTCTCCAGCTTCTTCTGCAAAAGCCTGATGAGGGGAATGACCTGACTCAGGCTGCCAGTGTCTGAACTGACTTCACGTGTGGCAAGTTCAAAGGGTTGCAGAACCTTGCACAACGTTGAAATCATTCTCCACTGCGCTTGAGTCAGGTGCATTCTCCCTCCTTTGCCTATATCGTAGGTAGCTGTATAGGCTTGAATGGCCTTTTGCTGCTCCTCCATCCTCTGAAGCATATAGAGGGTTGAATTCCACCTCGTTACCGCCTCTTGCTTCAGATGATGGCAGGGCAGGTTCAGGAGTGTTTGCTGGTGCTCCAGTCTTCGGCACACGGTGGCTGAATGCCGAAAGTGGCCTGCAATTCTTCGGGCCACCGACAGCATCTCTTGCACGCCCCTGTCGTTTTTTAAATAATTCTGCACCACCAAATTCAATGTATGTGCAAAACATGGGACGTGCTGGAATTTGCCCACATGTAATGCAACCACAATATTGGTGGCGTTGTCCGATGTCACAAATCCCCAGAAGAGTCCAATTGGGGTAAGCCATTCTGCGATGATGTTCCTCAGTTTCCGTAAGAGGTTTTCAGCTGTGTGCCTCTTCTGGAAAGCGGTGATACAAAGCGTAGCCTGCCTAGGAACGAGTTGGCGTTTGCGAGATGCTGCTACTGGTGCCGCCGCTGCTGTTCTTGCTTCGGGAGGCAATACATCTACCCAGTGGGCTGTCACAGTCATATAGTCCTGAGTCTGCCCTGCTCCACTTGTCCACATGTCCGTGGTTAAGTGGACATTGGGTGCAACTGCATTTTTTCTTTGACGTCTGTGTACATTTTCGGTATCGCCTGCCTAGAGAAATGGAACCTAGATGGTATTTGGTACTGGGGACACAGTACCTCAATCAATTCTCTAGTTCCCTGTGAATTAACGGTGGATACCGGAAACACGTTTCTCACCACCCAGGCTGCCAAGACCTGAGTTATCCGCTTTGCAGCAGGATGACTGCTGTGATATTTCATCTTCCTTGCAAAGGACTGTTGGACAGTCAATTGCTTACTGGAAGTAGTACAAGTAGTCTTCCGACTTCCCCTCTGGGATGACGATCGACTCCCAGCAGCAACAACAGCAGCGCCAGCAGCAGTAGGCGTTACACTCAAGGATGCATCAGAGGAATCCCAGGCAGGAGAGGACTCGTCAGACTTGCCAGTGACATGGCCTGCAGGACTATTGGCTTTCCTGTGTAAGGAGGAAATTGACACTGAGGGAGTTGGTGGTGTGGTTTGCAGGAGCTTGGTTACAAGAGGAAAGGATTAAGTTGTCAGTGGACTGCTTCCGCTGTCACCTAAAGTTTTTGAACTTGTCAATGACTTCTGATGAATGCGGTCCAGGTGACGTATAAGGGAGGATGTTCCGAGGTGGTTAACGTCCTTACCCCTACTTATTACAGCTTGACAAAGGCGACACACGGCTTGACACCTGTTGTCCGCATTTCTGTTAAAATAATTCCACACCAAAGAGGTGATTTTTTTTTTGTAATTTGACCAGGCATGTCAATGGCCTTATTCGTCCCACGGACAACAGGTGTCTCCCCGGGTGCCTGACTTAAAACCACCTCACCATCAGAATCCTCCTTGTAAATTTCCTCCTCAGCGCCAGCAACACCCATATCCTCATCCTGGTGTACTTCAACAGTGACATCTTCAATTTGACTATCAGGAACTGGACTGCGGGTGCTCCTTCCAGCACTTGCAGGGGGCGTGCAAATGGTGGAAGGCGCCACCTCTTTCCGTTCAGTGTTGGGAAGGCATCGCAACCGACACAATTGGACTCTCCTTGGGGATTTGTGATTTAGAAGAACGCACAGTTCTTTGCTGTGCTTTTGCCATCTTAAGTCTTTTAAGTTTTCTAGCAGGAGGATGAGTGCTTCCATCCTCATGTGAAGCTGACCCACTAGCCATGAACATAGGCCAGGGCCTCAGCCGTTCCTTGCCACTTTGTGTTGTAAATGGCATATTGGCAAGTTTACGCTTCTCCTCAGACGCTTTTAATTTAGATTTTTGGGTCATTTTACTGAACTTTAGTTTTTTGGATTTTACATGCTCTCTACTATGACATTGGGCATTGGCCTTGGCAGACAACATTGATGGCATTGCATTGTCTCGGCCATGACTAGTGGCAGCAGCTTCAGCACGAGGTGGAAGTGGATCTTGATCTTTCCCTATTTTACCCTCCACATTTTTGTTCTCCATTTTTTAATGTGTGGAATTATATGCCAGTAATATATCAATAGCAATGGCCTACTACTATATATACTGTGCACAACTTAAATGCACCACAGGTATGGATGGATAGTATACTTGATGACACAGAGGTAGGTAGAGAAGTGGCCTACTGTACCGTACTGCTATATATTATATACTGGAGGTCAGCAAAATTATGCACTGTCCTCCTACTATATATATACTGTGCAAAACTTAAATGCACCACAGGTATGGATGGATAGTATAATTGATGACACAGAGGTAGGTAGAGCAGTGGCCTACTGTACCGTACTGCTATATATTATACACTGGTGGTCAGCAAAATTATGCACTGTACTCCTACTATATATATACTGTGCAAATCCTAAATGCACCACAGGTATGGATGGATAGTATACTTGACGACACAGAGGTAGGTAGAGCAGTGGCCTACTGTACCGTACTGCTATATATTATATACTGGTGGTCAGCAAAATTATGCACTGTCCTACTACTATATATATATATACTGCGCACAACTTAAATGCACCACAGGTATGGATGGATAGTATACTTGACGACACAGAGGTAGGTAGAGCAGTGGCCTACTGTACCGTACTGCTATATATTATATACTGGTGGTCAGCAAAATTATGCACTGTCCTCCTACTATATATATACTGTGCAAAACTTAAATGCACCACAGGTATGGATGGATAGTATAATTGACGACACAGAGGTAGGTAGAGCAGTGGCCTACTGTACCATACCGCTATATATTATATACTGGTGGTCAGCAAAATTATGCACTGTACTCCTACTATATATATATATACTGTACAAATCTTAAATGCACCACAGGTATGGATGGATAGTATACTTGACAACACAGAGGTAGGTAGAGCAGTTGCCTACTGTACCGTACTGCTATATATTATATACTGGTGGTCAGCAAAATTATGCACTGTCCTACTACTATATATATACTGCGCACAACTTAAATGCACCACAGGTATGGATGGATAGTATTCTTGACGACACAGAGGTAGGTAGAGCAGTGGCCTACTGTACCGTACTGCTATATACTATATACTGGTGGTCAGCAAAATTATGCACTGTCCTCCTACTATATATATACTGTGCAAAACTTAAATGCACCACAGGTATGGATGGATAGTATAATTGACGACACAGAGGTAGGTAGAGCAGTGGCCTACTGTACCGTACTGCTATATATTATATACTGGTGGTCAGCAAAATTATGCACTGTACTCCTACTATATATATATACTGTGCAAATCTTAAATGCACCACAAGTATGGATGGATAGTATACTTGACGACACAGAGGTAGGTAGAGCAGTGGCCTTCTGTACCATACTGCTATATATTATATACTGGTGGTGAGCAAAATTATGCACTGTCCTACTACTATATATATACTGCGCACAACTTAAATGCACCACAGGTATGGATGGATAGTATACTTGACGACACAGAGGTAGGTAGAGCAGTGGCCTACTGTACCGTACTGCTATATATTACATACTGGTGGTCAGCAAAATTATGCACTGTCCTCCTACTATATATATAATGTGCAAAACTTAAATGCACCACAGGTATGGATGGATAGTATAATTGACGATACAGAGGTAGGTAGAGCAGTGGCCTACTGTACCATACCGCTATATATTATATACTGGTGGTCAGCAAAATTATGCACTGTACTCCTACTATATATATACTGTACAAATCTTAAATGCACCACAGGTATGGATGGATAGTATACTTGACAACACAGAGGTAGGTAGAGCAGTGGCCTACTGTACCGTACTGCTATATATTATATACTGGTGGTCAGCAAAATTATGCACTGTCCTCCTACTATATATATACTGTGCACAACTTAAATGCACCACAGGTATGGATGGATAGTATACTTGACGACACAGAGGTAGGTAGAGCAGTGGCCTACTGTACCGTACTGCTATATACTATATACTGGTGGTCAGCAAAATTATGCACTGTCCTCCTACTATATATATACTGTGCAAAACTTAAATGCACCACAGGTATGGATGGATAGTATAATTGACGACACAGAGGTAGGTAGAGCAGTGGCCTACTGTACCGTACTGCTATATATTATATACTGGTGGTCAGCAAAATTATGCACTGTACTCCTACTATATATATATATATATACTGTGCAAATCTTAAATGCACCACGGATATGGATGGATAGTATACTTGACGACACAGAGGTAGGTAGAGCAGTAGCCTACTGTACCGTACTGCTATATATTATATACTGGTGGTCAGCAAAATTATACACTGTCCTACTACTATATATATACTGCGCACAACTTAAATGCACCACAGGTATGGATGGATAGTATACTTGACGACACATAGGTAGGTAAAGCAGTGGCCTACTGTACCGTACTGCTATATATTATATACTGGTGGTCAGCACTGTACTCCTACTAAATATACTACAATGCAGCACAGATATGGAGCGTTTTTCAGGCAGAGAACGTATAATACTGGTGGTCACTGGTCAGCAAAACTCTGCACTGTACTCCTCCTATATAATACTGGTGGTCCCCAGTCCCCACAATAAAGCAGTGTGAGCACAGATATTTGCAGCACACTGAGCACAGATATGGAGCGTTTTTCAGGCAGAGAATGTATAATACTGGTGGTCACTGGTCAGCAAAACTCTGCACTGTACTCCTCCTATATAATACTGGTGGTCCCCAGTCCCCACAATAAAGCAGTGTGAGCACAGATATTTGCAGCACACTGAGCACAGATATGGAGCGTTTTTCAGGCAGAGAACGTATAATACTGGTGGTCACTGGTCAGCAAAACTCTGCACTGTACTCCTCCTATATAATACTGGTGGTCCCCAGTCCCCACAATAAAGCAGTGTGAGCACAGATATTTGCAGCACACTGAGCACAGATATGGAGCGTTTTTCAGGCAGAGAAATTATAATACTGGTGGTCACTGGTCAGCAAAACTCTGCACTGTCCTCCTACTATATAATACTGCTGGTCCCCAGTCCCCACAATAAAGCAATTAGCACACGGAGCACAGATATTTGTAGCACACTGAGCACAGATATGGAGCGTTTTTCAGGCAGAGAACGTAGATATTTGCAGCACACTGAGCACAGATATTTGCAGCACACTGAGCACAGATATTTGCAGCACACTGAGCACAGATATTTGCAGCACACTGAACATAGAAACTGAGAGGACGCCAGCCACGTCCACTCACGATCATCTCCAATGCACATAGGCGTGCGCAGCTAATTTTAATAGGGGGTGCACCACATGAGGGGCGTGTCTTGTACCAACTTTTGGGCGTGTCTAGAACCCCCTATAAGCGTGTCTAGCACCGCCCAGGGACATGTCTAGCACTATTTTACATTCGCTCAGTAAAATCACATGGCTTAATCTAATTTCTCCCTAGTTCCTAATAATAAAGTAGATATAATACATCCTGGAGAAATAAAATGAAACACAGTGGTGCGACCACTGGCTGGTACTGACTGTCTGCTACAGCATAACCCTGAGTCCTAGCTGAGGCTGCACCTTATCGCTGCTTACACTTCCCCAACCAATCCCTGACCAAGTGGCAGAACTAGAGCGTGGTGGGCCTAGGTGCATAAGCATTCCCCTCTACCCCCTTCCCATCCCCACGGTAGCATCTAGATTCCCTTCGTGGAGAGGACCTTTACCATAATGCACTGGGTCAATGTCACCAACTATTTGGAATAGTAACCTATTGCGAGCAAAGCGAGACACAGGGCCCGAAGTGTGGCAAGCAAAGCAAGCCCGCAAAGGTACAATGCAGCATAAATAAAACAAAATGCTCTACCACAAACGGGGATTTGAAAATCATTAACATGCTGTAAGGGCAGAAGAGAAATACCATCCACAGCTGATGTCACATTCTGTTCCTTTCCACGAGGGAATAATAGACTCAACCCCCTCCCCACACACACACCCCACCCCTTGAACCTACACCCTAATTTTGAGTGGGCCATTCTGAAAAGTACAGGAGATTTAGGGGGCCAAAGGTTTGAGTTTAAATATAACACAAGTAAAGTTTAAAATATACACATGTGCCATCAGACCCCTCGCCTGCAGGACACCAGCATTTGTCACACATGTCCCCATGATCACAAACTACTGACAGTAGTGCCCCTTATTCACATTACGCTATACAGTATGAGCCAAAATTCACATTACGCCACACGGTATGAGCCAAATTCACATTACGCCACACGATATGAGCCAAACAGCCAAATTCACATTACGCCACACAGTATGATCCAAATTAACATTACACCACACGATATGAGCAGAAATTCACATTACGCCACGTGGTATGAGCCAAAATCACATTACATTACACGGTATGAGCCAAATTCGCATTACGCCACACGGTATGAGCCAAATCTACATTACGCCACACAGTATGAGCCAAATTCACATTACGCCACACGGTATGAGCCAAATTCACATTACACCACACGTTATGAGCCAAATTCACATTACCCCACACGATATGAGCAAAATTCACATTACGCCACCCGGTATGAGCCAGATTCACATTACATTACACGGTATGAGGCAAATTCACATTACGTCACACGGTATGAGGCAAATTCACATTACGCCAAATGGTATGAGCCAAATTCACATTACGCCACGTATGAGCCAAATTCACATTACGCCACGTGGTATGAGCCAAATTCACATTACGCCACGTGGTATGAGCCAAAATCACATTACATTACACGGTATGAGCCAAATTCGCATTACGCTACACGGTATGAGCCAGATTCACATTACGTCACATGGTATGAGGCAAATTCACATTACGTCACACGGTATGAGGCAAATTCACATTATGCCAAACGGTATGAGCCAAATTCACATTACGCCACACAGTATGAGCCAAATTCACATTACGCCACGTGGTATGAGCCAAAATCACATTACATTACACGGTATGAGCCAAATTCACATTACACCACACGGTATGAGCCAAATCTACATTACATAACACGGTATGAGCCAAATTCACATTATGCCACACGGTATAGTATATAAACATGTAACCATTCTTTTCTTTTCTTGAGTGCACCCACAGATCTCATGTTTTGGGGGGGTAACTATAGTCACTTCATGGATGTACTGGAAGTATATACAGATTTTATTACCCCTGGCTGGCCTTGTCCCCTCTCTTTCCCCTGCAGCACTGTGAGCAGTGACTTACTTTCTCAGTTACAGACTCTGCTGAATGTGTCCTCCAGCGGAGTCCTGAGAGCTCCCTGCGGGAGGAGAGCATGGCCGGAAGAAGAGAGACTGCAGCTGGTGCGTGGTGCGAGCCGGGAGGATGTTTTGACATGATGTCAGTCCTCCCTGTGCGGCCGCCGGACAGAAGAGTATACTGAATGGAAGCGCGCGGCTCAGCTTCTTAGTTCTTACTGTATATTAACATAGAAACATATGTTAATATACAGTAAGAACTAAGAAGCTGAGCCGCGCGCTTCCATTCAGTATACTCTACTGGCCGGCGGCCGCACAGGGAGGACTGATGTCATGTCAAAACATCCTCCCGGCTCGCACCACACACACGCTGCAGTCTCTGTTCTTCCTATATTCTTTCTATATTGTCCTGCCCTGGCGGCGGCCGCAGCGGAGAAGGGAATGAGTAGCAAACTGGGCTCGGTGGTGTTATGATTCCAGTACTCCTGACCGGAGGAGATCTTATGACAATGGCCAGAGTACTGGAAGGGAATGCTGGTTACGGGAGCAGGAAAGACTAGTTGCCCCTGGCGCCCTAACTCTATTGTCTCACCCGTGCTATCGGAAATCCCTTGCGAGACTATGGTTTCTTGAGCCCCTGGCAGCCACGTTTGAAAGGCGGATTATGTTTGCCCAACTCCGGTGCCCCCCGGTCTTAGTGAGAGACAAAGGGAAATCCGAGGCAGGATGATGACAAGAGGACCTCTGACTACAACAGGCCAAGGGCAACAAGCTAACTAACCAAACTTGAAGTATGCGCGGAAAAACCGCCAGATAAAAGGACAACCAAAATCCACTAGTCCATTACTCCTACCCAGCACCGCTGGATACCAGAGTGGATCTGTGGGAGCGGAATCCTCCGCAAAAGCTCCGAAACACAAATAATAAATAATAAGTAATAAAGCGGCCAAGCCGCAACACACGGCTACGCCGCGACTCACGAACACCACTGGATGTTTAACGGTGCTCAGTCAGGACTCTAGGAACAGATGACGACTTCCGAGTGCAGGACAACTGAGGACAGGAATGACCGGATACAGCAGGACTGGAAACACTCTCAGCAAACAGATACAGCATGCAGGAAGCTATTACCGGCGTCTGTGTGAGGCACTGCAAGAGCATATAAACCGAAGCCCTCCAATCAACTGCTGCCATTGCTGATTGCATGAATGCCGTGCAGCTGCCTTGCTGCATGGCCAGGAAACAGGTGCCCTTACTAATTTAAATGGACCCAGCAACGGGGAACGCGGTCCGCCAGTGGCGTCCCCGTTGCTAGGGTCCGTGCGGCTCCGTGCGCCCGGCGTCTAGCGTTGCCAGGGAGCCGGCGGCTGTACGCGCACGGCGTCCCTGGTTGCTAGGCGCCGGGCCGCACCGACGAGCGGACCCCGGCGCCTAACAGGTGGGGACTGCGGCGATCACCACTGTGCTGCTGCAGCAGGCGTGGCGTGTGGGGGATGCCTAACATTAGGGGGTGCCTGTGCGCACCAGGCACCCCCCGTGCGCACGCCTATGCCAATGCACGAGTGAAAAATGGCGGCGAAGCGCGGCTCCTTATATAGAATATGAATCTCGCGAGAATCTGACCGCGGGATGATGACGTTCGGGAGCGCTCGGGTTAACCGAGCAAGGCGGGAGGATCCGAGTCTGCTCGGAACCGTGCAAAAAAGGGTGAAGTTCGGGCGGGTTCAGATCCCGAGGAACCGAACCCGCTCATCACTAGTTATTACTAGTGATGTGCACCGGACATTTTTCGGGTTTTGTGTTTGGTTTTGGATTCGGTTCCGCGGCCATGTTTTGGATTCGGACGCGTTTTGGCAAAACCTCCCTGAAAATTTTTTGTCGGATTCGGGTGTGTTTTGGATTCAGGTGTTTTTTTTACAAAAAATCCTCAAAAACAGCTTAAATCATAGAATTTGGGGGTCATTTTGATCCCATAGTATTATTAACCTCAATAACCATAATTTCCACTCATTTTCAGTCTATTCTGAACACCTCACACCTCACAATATTATTTTTAGTCCTAAAATTTGCACCGAGGTCGCTGGATGACTAAGCTAAGTGACCCAAGTGGCCGACACAAACACCTGGCCCATCTAGGAGTGGCACTGTAGTGTCAGACAGGATGGCACTTCAAAAAAATAGTCCCCAAACAGCACATGATGCAAAAGAAAAAAAAAGAGGCGCAATGAGGTAGCTGTGTGACTAAGCTAAGCGACCCAAGTGGCCGACACAAACACCTGGCCATCTAGGAGTGGCACTTCAGTGTCAGACAGGATGGCACTTCAAAAAAATAGTCCCCAAACAGCACATGATGCAAAGAAAAAAAGAGGCGCAATGAGGTAGCTGTGTGACTAAGTTAAGCGACCCAAGTGGCCGACACAAATACCTGGCCCATCTAGGAGTGGCACTGCAGTGTCAGACAGGATGGCACTTCAAAAAAATAGTCCCCAAACAGCACATGATGCAAAGAAAAAAAAGAGGCGCAATGAGGTAGCTGTGTGACTAAGCTACGCGACCCACGTGGCCGACACAAACACCTGGCCCATCTAGGAGTGGCACTGCAGTGTCAGACAGGATGGCACTTCAAAAAAATAGTCCCCAAACAGCACATGATGCAAAGAAAAAAAGAGGCGCAATGAGGTAGCTGTGTGACTAAGCTAAGCGAACCAAGTGGCTGACACAAACACCTGGCCCATCTAGGAGTGGCACTGCAGTTTTCTAGCGAGAGGATGAGTGCTTCCATCCTCTTGTGAAGCTGAACCACTAGCCATGAACATAGGCCAGGGCCTCAGCCGTTCCTTGCCACTCCGTGTCGTAAATGGCATATTGGCAAGTTTACGCTTCTCCTCAGACGCTTTTAATTTAGATTTTTGGGTCATTTTACTGAACTTTAGTGTTTTGGATTTTACATGCTCTCTACTATGACATTGGGCATCGGCCTTGGCAGACGACGTTGATGGCATTTCATCGTCTCGGCCATGACTAGTGGCAGCAGCTTCAGCACGAGGTGGAAGTGGATCTTGATCTTTCCCTATTTTACCCTCCACATTTTTGTTCTCCATTTTTTAATGTGTGGAATTATATGCCAATATCAATAGCAATGGCCTACTATATACTGTGCAAAACTGAAATGCACCACAGGTATGGATGGATAGTATACTTGACGACACAGAGGTAGGTAGAGCAGTGTCCTACTGTACCGTACTGCTATATATTATATACTGGTGGTCAGCAAACTGCAAAACTGAAATGCACCACAGGTGTGGATGTATAGTATACTTGACGACACAGAGGTAGGTAGAGCAGTGGCCTTCTGTACCGTACTGCTGTATATTATATACTGGTGGTCAGCAAACTGTGCAAAACTGAAATGCACCACAGGTATGGATGGATAGTATACTTGACGACACAGAGGTAGGTAGAGCAGTGGCCTTCTGTACCGTACTGCTATATATTATATACTGGTGGTCAGCAAAATTATGCACTGTACTCCTACTATATACTACAATGCAGCACAGATATGGAGCGTTTTTCAGGCAGAGAACGTATAATACTGGTGGTCACTGGTCAGCAAAACTCTGCACTGTACTCCTCCTATATAATACTGGTGGTCCCCAGTCCCCACAATAAAGCAGTGTGAGCACAGATATATGCAGCACACTGAGCACAGATATGGAGCGTTTTTCAGGCAGAGAACGTATAATACTGGTGGTCACTGGTCACTGGTCAGCAAAACTCTGCACTGTACTCAGGGCCGGCCCAAGCTTATTTTTTTAGTAAGGAAAAATCTATTTTGGCGCCCCTTGATGGGATAAAAGGGGTGTGGTCTTACAAGAAAGGGGTGTGGCTACACAATCGTACTCCCCGTGGTACAGGGTGATAGTGGGTGACAGGGAGATAATAGGTTACTGGTGTGGCAGGGGTGACAGGGAGATGGTGGGTGACTGAGGCAGGGGTGACAGGGAGATAATGGGTGACTGAGGCAGGGTGACATTGAGATAGTGGATGACAGATGTCCCCAGTGCCAGATACACATGACCCCACAGTGCCAGATATACCCCCAGTGCAGATACACATATGCCCACAGTGCCAGATATACCCCCAGTGCAGATACACATATCCCCACAGTGCCAGCTATGCCCCCAGTGCAGATACACATATCCCCACTGTGTCAGTTATGCCCCCAGTGCAGATACACATATCCCCACAGTGCCAGCTATGCCCCCAGTGCAGATACACATATCCCCACAGTACCAGCTATGCCCCCAGTGCAGATACACATGCCCCCACAGCGCCAGATATGCCCCCAATGCTGATACATGCCCCCACAGTGCCTCCCACAATGCCAGATATGCCCCCAGTGCTGATACATGTCCCCACAGTGCCAGATATGCCCCCAGTGCTGCTACACATACCCCCACAGTGCCTCCCACAGCGCCAGATATGCCCCCAGTGCTGCTACACATGCCCCCACAGTGCAGATACACATGCCCCCACAGTGCCTCCCACAGTGCCAGATATGCCCCCACAGTGCCAGATATGCCCCCAGTGCTGCTACACATGCCCCCACAGTGCCAGATATGCCCACAGTGCTGATACACGTCCCCACAGTACATCCCACAGCGCCAGATATGCCCCCAGTGCTGCTACACATGCCCCCACAGTGCCAGATATGCCCCCAGTGCAGATTCACATGCCCCCCACAGTGCCAGATATGCCCCCACAGTGCCAGATATGCCCACAGTGCTGATACACGTCCCCACAGTGCCTCCCACAGCGCCAGATATGCCCCCAGTGCTGATACATGTCCCCACAGTGCCTCCCACAGCGCCAGATATGCCCCCAGTGCAGATACACATGCCCCCACTGTGCCAGATATGCCCCCAGTGCTGCTACACATGTCCCCACAGTGCCAGATATGCCCACAGTGCTGATACACGTCCCCACAGTGCCTCCCACAGCGCCAGATATGCCCCCAGTGCTGATACATGTCCCCACAGTGCCTCCCACAGCGTCAGATATGCCCCCAGTGCAGATACACATGCCCCCACAGTGCCTCCCACAGTACCAGATATGCCCCCACAGCGCCAGATATGCCCCAGTGCTGATACATGCCCCCACAGTGCCTCCCACTGTGCCAGATATGCCCCCACAGTGCAAGATATGCCCCCATTGCTGATACATGTCCCTACAGTGCCCCCCCCCCCTGAAAAAAAAAGTGCTGCTCACCTACTGCTGCTGTGAGGGGAGGAGAGGGCAGCGCGCGCCTCTCCTACCCCTCCGTCTCCAGTGTGTATCTGAAATTCGGCGCCGGCCCGTGAGCCAATCAGAGCTCGCGGTCCGGCAGCCAATCAGGAGCCTCAGCTGCCGGTCCCCGAGCTCTGATTGGCTCACGAGCCGGCGCCGAATTTCAGATACACACCGCCGCTGGAGACGTCAGTGCGCGCCGGGCAGCGGTGGCCGGGATCGGATCGAGCCACTTGCTAGCCACCGCTGCTGTAGAGAGTGAGTCACTGTGACTCACTCTCTGCAGCATCGCCCCCTATGGCCCGGCGCTCAACGCGGCTGCGTAGCCCGCGTATGCGTCGGGCCGGCCCTGACTGTACTCCTCCTATATAATACTGGTGGTCCTCAGTCCCCACAATAAAGCAGTGTGAGTACAGATATATGCAGCACACTGAGCACAGATATGGAGTCTTTTTTCAGGCAGACAACGTATACTGGTGGTCACTGTCAGCAAAACTCTGCACTGTACTCCTCCTATATAATACTGCTGGTCCCCAGTACCCACAATAAAGCAGTGTGAGCACAGATATATGCAGCACACTGAGAACAGATATGGAGCTTTTTTCAGGCAGAGAACGTATAATACTGGTGGTCACTAGGCAGCAAAACTCTGCACTGTACTCCTCCTATATAATACTGGTGGTCCCCAGTCCCCACAATAAAGCAGTGTGAGCACAGATATATGCAGCACACTGAGCACAGATATGGAGCGTTTTTCAGGCAGAGAACGTATAATACTGGGGGTCACTGGTCAGCAAAACTCTGCACTGTACTCCTCCTGTATAATACTGCTGGTCCCCAGTACCCACAATAAAGCAGTGTGAGCACAGATATATGCAGCACACTGAGCACAGATATGGAGCTTTTTTCAGGCAGAGAACGTATAATACTGGTGGTCACTGGTCAGCAAAACTCTGCACTGTACTCCTCCTATATAATACTGGTGGTCCCCAGTCCCCACAATAAAGCAGTGTGAGCACAGATATATGCAGCACACTGAGCACAGATATGGAGCGTTTTTCAGGCAGAGAACGTATAATACTGGGGGTCACTGGTCAGCAAAACTCTGCACTGTACTCCTCCTGTATAATACTGCTGGTCCCCAGTACCCACAATAAAGCAGTGTGAGCACAGATATATGCAGCACACTGAGCACAGATATGGAGCTTTTTTCAGGCAGAGAACGTATAATACTGGTGGTCACTGGTCAGCAAAACTCTGCACTGTACTCCTCCTGTATAATACTGCTGGTCCCCAGTCCCCACAATAAAGCAGTGTGAGCACAGATATATGCAGCACACTGAGCACAGATATGGAGCGTTTTTCAGGCAGAGAACGTATAATACTGGTGGTCACTGGTCAGCAAAACTCTGCACTGTACTCCTCCTATATACCCAGTCCCCACAATAAAGCAGTGAGCACAGATATTTGCAGCCCCCTGAACATAGAACTGAGAGGACGCCAGCCAAGTCCTCTCACTATCATTTCCAATGCACGAGTGAAAAATGGCGGCGACGCGCGGCTTCTTATATAGAATCCGAATCTCACGAGAATCCGACAGAATCCGATGACGTTTGGGCGCGCTCGGGTTAACCGAGCAATACGGGAGAATCCGAGTATGCCTCAGACCCGTGTAAAATGGGTGAAGTTCGGGGGGGTTCGGATTCCGAGGAACCGAACCCGCTCATCACTACTGTATATGTCCATTGATACTGCCGTATATGTCCAGCGGTACTGCTGTATATGTCCAGCGGTACTGGCGTATAAATCCATTGATCCTGCCGTATAATTCCAGTGGTACTGGCGTACGAGTCCAGTCCAGCCATACTGCCATATATGTCCAGTGATACTGCCGTATATATCCATTGATACTGCCGTATATGTTCAGCGGTACTGCATTATAAATCCAGTGATCCTGCCATAAGATTCCACTGATCCTGCTGTATGATTCCAGTGGTACTGGCATACAACAGTGATCCTAACGTATAATTCCAGTGATCCTGACGTATAATTCCAGTGGTACTGGCGTATAAGTCCAGTCCAGTGATACTGCCGTATATGTCCAGTGATAGTGCTGTGTATGTCCATTGATATTGCCGTATATGTCCAACAGTACTGCCGTATAAATCCAGTGATCCTGCCGTATAATTCCAGTGATCCTGCCGTATAATTCAAGTGGTACTGGTGTATAAGTCCAGTCCAGTTATACTGCCGTATATGTCCATTGATACTACTGTATATGTCCGGCGGTACTGCCGTATAAATCCAGTGATCCTGCCGTATAATTCCAGTGATCCTGCCGTAAAATTCCAGTGGTACAGTACTGGCGTATATGTCCAGTGATCGTGCCGTATAATTCCAGTAGTACTGGCGTATAAGTCCAGTCCAGTGATAATGCCTTATACTGTATGTCCATTGATACTGTCGTATATGTACAGCGGTACTGCCGTATATGTCCAGCGGTACTGGCGTAAAAATCCAGTGATCCTGCCGTATAATTCCATTGGTACTAGCGTATAAATCCAGTCCAGTGATCCAGCCATATATCTAGAAAGGCTGTTTGAAGGACTGCCGCGCCCCCGAGAGCCGCAGTGGTGATATCTACAGGGAGTCACTCAACTCCCTAACACATGGATATACACAAAATTGAGAGATCACGTCTGCGCTCGTCGAGATATATAAATGATAAAAGTGAAATTAAATGTACACAGTATCTAAACGATAGTTTTTAAAGTGGGTTGAATAATTTTGTCACGTGATGTAGTTAAAACGTGTGGACCTTCTTTTATGTGGTTTGGATAAATCACTGTCCTTGGTCGCGTCCACTACGGAAAGTATTTCTCCTTAGAGATGTCTCAATTTGTCGTTCTCCGAGTTTTCTCCTGTATTTGTGTCCGAGGTATCGGGATAGTTCTTATCCTCAATAATTGGAGACAAAGAGACAGGAAAAGATGTCGCTGATAGTATAGTAGACGTATCAAAAAGATGAAGGTATCTTAATATGTAATATTTAACAAAATGGTGACTGCTGATTGCGTACCAGTACTCACGTAAAAGGACGTGATGTACCCTCGCGTAAAGGTATCTTTGGTGTTCTTATGGTTTTCTCCTCCTTCTCCAGACAGGATCCCTTATGGTTCTTGTCCTCGGGAGTGAAAAAAGAACAGTTGATAGTGTAGTAAGTTGAAGTGTATAGATGCTAGAAGGCAATTTACTCTTCTAAATTCCAGTTTCACAGTGGGGGAGTGCGTACCGTACTCACATCCATAATGGGGTGTAAAAAACACATAGAGGTATCTTTAGCTTGGTATGTTGTCGTACACGATCACACTCACACACGTTAGGTGGATAAAAGATGGGCGTACCCGACTCACACTGCACAATGTGAAGACTTGTGTATAATGGTATCTTTAAGTGGTCCTGCAGGTTCTAAATGCTCCTTATTCTAGGGTCCGTTCCTCTCGTATGATACATGAAGAGAAACGAAGCACAGTGTCATAGGATGACACATAAACAATTTATTTGTACAAAAGGTTTTTAAAACAATATAAAAAATATATAAAAGAACAGCCAATGGACTCCAGGTAGGAGAGGGGGGTATGCACGGGTGAAAAAGATGTTGATATCCGGATTGTTCTCACCTTGGTATATACCGTCCCAAATCGGTCCCTGGTGGTCCTGGCCCTCACACCAACGCGTTTCGACTGAAGAAGTCTTTTTCAAGGTGTGTGCTGAGGGGTCTGGTACCATTATTTATACCCCCTAACAGGAAGTCATGTGGTGGGGGGGTGGTTCTAAAATAACCAAATACATTATAATTTACCTAAAAATACAAAAGCTTCTAAGGTACATGATGGGGAAATAGTAAAAAATGCTAAGGCAGCATAAAATAAATATTTGTGCAGAAAGAAACGGGTTTAAATGATGTCGTCGCGTCACTTCCGGTATTTGGAACGCTTGTAGTTCCGGAAGTGACGTGATATGAATGTCCTGGATGGTGGAGTATTTATCAATGAAAAAATAGATAAATTGGAGGAGGGAAGTTTTATAGGACGCTGGGTGATAAAAGAATCGTTCCCAGCGTCCAGAGGCGGTGCGCTGCTAATAGCGGCGAGTAGCGATGGTGGAACGCATGAACCGGAAGTGACGGCCATGCGTTGCACCGGAGGATGAGCGTCCACTTCCGGAAGGTGTTTGTGCTCGCTGTAGATGGAGTGGTGGAGCGCATGCACCGGAAGTTACGGTCATGCGTTCCACCTAGACAGAAAAGTGCACAGAGAGATGCGTTCCAGGTAATACAGATGGAACGCATGTGACCCGGAAGTGACGTGCGGTGCTGTAAAGATTAGGTTGCTGATATAAATTGGATGATACAAAACAGTATAAAACAAAATAAAACAAAATTATAGTACAAATGGGTATATTGAAAGTCTGTGTCCTGCATAAGGATATAATTTATGAAACGTAAAATTTATACATAGATGAAGTCTTAAAAAATGAGAGTGAGGGCGCGTGGAATAATATGGTGGTGGTCATAGGGCTGAGATATTATGGGTGTGCCACCTTGACTCCGTCCAAGGATGAGACTGGGGTACGGTGAGTTCCCTGATAATATGGGTGGCGGAAGGTGTCGAATTGGATCAAGCGATGAATTCGATGGTTTAGGGGATGATCCTGGGTACTTAAAGAAACCACTTGGTCTCAAATTCCAGGTTGAGGCCTTTAGGTTTTAAGGTACCTAGATTGAAGATGCTCCGCATTTCAGTTTGGGCAAGTCTTTCTTCTGTATTTCCCTTTCTCCAGTTTCCTGCCACTGCCTGAATGCCGCAGAACAATGTTATCTCCGATGGTTTACAGTCATGTACCTCTTTGAAATGGGCCGAGATTCCGTGGGTGGGAAGGCCCCTCTTGATGTTTCTTAGGTGTTCGCTCATTCTTTCCCTCAATTTTCTGGTCGTTCTTCCTACGTACTGTTTGTTGCACTTACATTGTACTAGGTATACGACATTTTTGCTGTCGCATGTGATAAATTCTTTAATGTCGTATTTTCTCTGGTTACTGGTAGACGTGTAGCTGGTTATGGTGGATATGTTGCTTTTGCAGTTGCGGCACATTTGACACTGGCCGCACCTATAGAAGCCTTTGCTCTTAATAGTGGTGGTTCTCTTGGGGATTTCTAGTGCACTTTTTACAAGGTGTTTGCGTAGGTTGTTGGCTTTTCGGTATGTGAATCTTGGTTTTTCTGATATGTATTGTTTGAGTATGGGATCCTGAAGTAATAGTCCCCAGTTTTTCCTTATGATATGTTCCAGCCCCTTATATTGGCTGTTATATTTGGTGATGAAGGTTACAGTATTAGCGTCATTTCTCCGTCCCAGGTCTTCCGTAGATGTAGTTGGTTGAATCATTAGTTCCCTGTCCGCTTGCTGGTATTTTTCATATGGTGCATCCAGTAGTTTGGTTCCGTACCCCTTTTTGCAAAATTGATTTTTCATTATAGTGCCTTGATTGTGGTAATCCTGTAGTTTGGAGCAGTTCTTTCTTATCCTATGAAACTGGCTTCCAGGCACTGATGATAGCCAATTGGGATGGTGGTTACTGTTTATCGGAATAAATGAATTACAATCCGTAGGTTTAGTGTATGTTTTGGTATGTATCGTACCTTCTTCTATAAATATAGATAGGTCGAGAAAATTCACAGATTCAGTGCTCTTCTGGTATGTGAGCTTTATATTTCTGTTGTTAGTGTTCAAAAAGTCGCAGAAGACGTCCAGCCGAGTTGGATCCCCCCTCCAAATGAAGAGGATGTCATCTATATAGCGTTTCCATAGCACCAGGTTCGCCCCGAATTCATGGTCACTGAAGACTAATTTTTCTTCCCAATGAGCCATGAAAAGGTTGGCGTAACTGGGGGCGAACCTGGTGCCCATTGCTGTACCGTGTAGTTGGAGGTAGAATGAGTTGTCAAACCAGAAAAAATTATTGGTTAGGATAAATTCAATACTTTCCAAAACAAAGGTCTTTCGATCATGGTCCATGGAGTTTGCTTCTAAAAAATGTGATGTTGCTTCCAAGCCGTGTTGATGACTAATAGCCATATAAAGAGAGGTGACGTCTGCTGTGACAAGGATGAATTCTGGTGACCAACTAATGAGTTTCAGTTCCTGCAGGACTGCTGTGGAGTCTTTGAGGTAAGATCTGGTATTTTGTGCAAGAGGCTGTAAAATATGATCAATGTATTGAGATAAATTTGAGGTGATGGATTCTGTGCCAGCAACTATCGGTCGACCTGGTGGATGTATATTATCTTTGTGAATTTTGGGGAGGGTGTAAATGACTGGTAAAGACGGATGTGGAATGATGATAAAGTCCCGTTCTTTTTCAGTAATAACTTTTTTACGTTCGTATTTGGTCAGTAGATCTGTCATTCTTTTTGATGTTACCTCAGATGGGTTCCCTCTGAGTTTCTTGTATGTCCTGTCATCGTTCAATTGTCTCTCGATTTCCTTCTTATATGCCTCTACGTTTTGGATGACCACTGCGCCCCCTTTATCTGCCGGTTTGATCACAATCGTATCGTTGTTTTGGAGGCTCTTTAAGGCCTCTCTTTCTCTTTTGGTCATATTGGCTTTAGTAGTATTCTTGAATGTCGTGTTTTCAAGTTCATCTTTAACAATACGTTCAAAACTCTCAATGAAACACCCCTTCTTGAAGGTGGGAAAAAAAGTTGACTTGGGTTTGAATATGGTTGTGCCCTGGTCATTAGAAGTGGTGGGGTTGTCCTGGTCGTGGAAGAATTTTTTTAAAGTTAGCTTTCTTATGAATCGTTGCAGATCGATGTAGGCCTCAAACTTGTCCAGATTACTGGAAGGAGCGTATTTCAATCCTTTCTTGAGGACGTTCTCCGCATCTTTAGTGAGGACATGATTACTAAGATTGTAGATCTTAGTGAATGCGATCTCATGGTTGTCGCTCTCTGCTTCTTCGGTTTCAATGGGATCATCGGTCCTAGTTGAAGTGATGTTTTTGGTTTTTTTATGGTAGGCTGATCGGTGTTTTTTGGATGAGTTCTTTCCTCGTCTTCCTCTCCTTATTAACGTCTTATGTTGTGGCGGTCCCTGCTTATCTCTAAAAAAACTTTGTCGTTGTCCTCATTTCTCCTATATGAGTAAGATCTATTGAGTGGTCTTCTCCTGGTTTCGGGGGTATCGCGTCTTCTGGTGTATTCAAAAGATCTACCTTCTCGTTGATACCTATCCTCGATGGTTCGGTTGTGGAAGTGTCTTTGGTTGTATCTATCCTGGTAGTATAATTCTTCTCGTGACTTTCTCCTTCTCGAGTGGGTCCGTGGTTCGTAGGGAGAACTGGCTCTTTTTCTCGGTGTCCAGGTTTGGCTATATGAATTCCTTCGTGGACTGTTTCTATGGTTGATCTGCTTCCGGTTTTTTCTCCATTCGGGGATTCTCCAATTTTCATTACTTTCAAATCTGACTCTATTCTGAGGTGGCTTATATTTGAAGAAGTTTCTCTCCTTCTTGGTTTGTTGGTGTTGTACTCCATCCTTGAAATCGTTCAAATCTCTGATGTATTTCTTCTTTTTCTTTTCCATAAGTTCTTTCTCATTGGTGGCAATTTTTTCAACGATGTCCTGTTCCATCTCTTTGAAGTCTGGTAGATTCGCCATGGGTTCTATAGTTTCTCTGAGCGTCTCTATTTCTGCTTCAAGTTCTTTTAGGTCCTTACTTCTCTCTCGGACTATGAGTCTCATTAGGGACATGGAGCAGGAATCGATGATACAAATCCATTCTTCTTCAAATGCAGGGGATTTGTTAGTAAAGGTGGGTAGTTTATCTATTCTCAGCCCTCTGGGTATAATATCCTCCGCTAGGTATCTTTCTAATGCTACTACCTCCCACCATATCTTTCCCTCTTTAATAAGTGCTTTTTCTAACTTAGACATGACATTTTCTAGATCTTCATCTACTAGTTCAACAGAATCATGTTTGTTATTAAAAATATGATCAAATTTATCTTTCCTCACATTTCTGTGAGAGAACATGATGATACTGTGGGGCAGCAGTGGTCCTTCAGAATGAGTGGATGGCTAAATCTAGAAAGGCTGTTTGAAGGACTGCCGCGCCCCCGAGAGCCGCAGTGGTGATATCTACAGGGAGTCACTCAACTCCCTAACACATGGATATACACAAAATTGAGAGATCACGTCTGCGCTCGTCGAGATATATAAATGATAAAAGTGAAATTAAATGTACACAGTATCTAAACGATAGTTTTTAAAGTGGGTTGAATAATTTTGTCACGTGATGTAGTTAAAACGTGTGGACCTTCTTTTATGTGGTTTGGATAAATCACTGTCCTTGGTCGCGTCCACTACGGAAAGTATTTCTCCTTAGAGATGTCTCAATTTGTCGTTCTCCGAGTTTTCTCCTGTATTTGTGTCCGAGGTATCGGGATAGTTCTTATCCTCAATAATTGGAGACAAAGAGACAGGAAAAGATGTCGCTGATAGTATAGTAGACGTATCAAAAAGATGAAGGTATCTTAATATGTAATCTTTAACAAAATGGTGACTGCTGATTGCGTACCAGTACTCACGTAAAAGGACGTGATGTACCCTCGCGTAAAGGTATCTTTGGTGTTCTTATGGTTTTCTCCTCCTTCTCCAGACAGGATCCCTTATGGTTCTTGTCCTCGGGAGTGAAAAAAGAACAGTTGATAGTGTAGTAAGTTGAAGTGTATAGATGCTAGAAGGCAATTTACTCTTCTAAATTCCAGTTTCACAGTGGGGGAGTGCGTACCGTACTCACATCCATAATGGGGTGTAAAAAACACATAGAGGTATCTTTAGCTTGGTATGTTGTCGTACACGATCACACTCACACACGTTAGGTGGATAAAAGATGGGCGTACCCGACTCACACTGCACAATGTGAAGACTTGTGTATAATGGTATCTTTAAGTGGTCCTGCAGGTTCTAAATGCTCCTTATTCTAGGGTCCGTTCCTCTCGTATGATACATGAAGAGAAACGAAGCACAGTGTCATAGGATGACACATAAACAATTTATTTGTACAAAAGGTTTTTAAAACAATATAAAAAATATATAAAAGAACAGCCAATGGACTCCAGGTAGGAGAGGGGGGTATGCACGGGTGAAAAAGATGTTGATATCCAGATTGTTCTCACCTTGGTATATACCGTCCCAAATCGGTCCCTGGTGGTCCTGGCGCTCACACCAACGCGTTTCGACTGAAGAAGTCTTTTTCAAGGTGTGTGCTGAGGGCTCTGGTACCATTATTTATACCCCCTAACAGGAAGTCATGTGGTGGGGGTGTGGTTCTAAAATAACCAAATACATTATAATTTACCTAAAAATACAAAAGCTTCTAAGGTACATGATGGGGAAATAGTAAAAAATGCTAAGGCAGCATAAAATAAATATTTGTGCAGAAAGAAACGGGTTTAAATGATGTCGTTGCGTCACTTCCGGTATTTGGAACGCTTGTAGTTCCGGAAGTGACGTGATATGGATGTCCTGGATGGTGGAGTATTTATCAATGAAAAAATAGATAAATTGGAGGAGGGAAGTTTTATAGGACGCTGGGTGATAAAAGAATCGTTCCCAGCGTCCAGAGGCGGTGCGCTGCTAATAGCGGCGAGTAGCGATGGTGGAACTCATGAACCGGAAGTGACGGCCATGCGTTCCACCGGAGGATGAGCGTCCACTTCCGGAAGGTGTTTGTGCTCGCTGTAGATGGAGTGGTGGAGCGCATGCACCGGAAGTTACGGTCATGCGTTCCACCTAGACAGAAAAGTGCACAGAGAGATGCGTTCCAGGTAATACAGATGGAACGCATGTGACCCGGAAGTGACGTGCGGTGCTGTAAAGATTAGGTTGCTGATATAAATTGGATGATACAAAACAGTATAAAACAAAATAAAACAAAATTATAGTACAAATGGGTATATTGAAAGTCTGTGTCCTGCATAAGGATATAATTTATGAAACGTAAAATTTATACATAGATGAAGTCTTAAAAAATGAGAGTGAGGGCGCGTGGAATAATATGGTGGTGGTCATAGGGCTGAGATATTATGGGTGTGCCACCTTGACTCCGTCCAAGGATGAGACTGGGGTACGGTGAGTTCCCTGATAATATGGGTGGCGGAAGGTGTCGAATTGGATCAAGCGATGAATTCGATGGTTTAGGGGATGATCCTGGGTACTTAAAGAAACCACTTGGTCTCAAATTCCAGGTTGAGGCCTTTAGGTTTTAAGGTACCTAGATTGAAGATGCTCCGCATTTCAGTTTGGGCAAGTCTTTCTTCTGTATTTCCCTTTCTCCAGTTTCCTGCCACTGCCTGAATGCCGCAGAACAATGTTATCTCCGATGGTTTACAGTCATGTACCTCTTTGAAATGGGCCGAGATTCCGTGGGTGGGAAGGCCCCTCTTGATGTTTCTTAGGTGTTCGCTCATTCTTTCCCTCAATTTTCTGGTCGTTCTTCCTACGTACTGTTTGTTGCACTTACATTGTACTAGGTATACGACATTTTTGCTGTCGCATGTGATAAATTCTTTAATGTCGTATTTTCTCTGGTTACTGGTAGACGTGTAGCTGGTTATGGTGGATATGTTGCTTTTGCAGTTGCGGCACATTTGACACTGGCCGCACCTATAGAAGCCTTTGCTCTTAATAGTGGTGGTTCTCTTGGGGATTTCTAGTGCACTTTTTACAAGGTGTTTGCGTAGGTTGTTGGCTTTTCGGTATGTGAATCTTGGTTTTTCTGATATGTATTGTTTGAGTATGGGATCCTGAAGTAATAGTCCCCAGTTTTTCCTTATGATATGTTCCAGCCCCTTATATTGGCTGTTATATTTGGTGATGAAGGTTACAGTATTAGCGTCATTTCTCCGTCCCAGGTCTTCCGTAGATGTAGTTGGTTGAATCATTAGTTCCCTGTCCGCTTGCTGGTATTTTTCATATGGTGCATCCAGTAGTTTGGTTCCGTACCCCTTTTTGCAAAATTGATTTTTCATTATAGTGCCTTGATTGTGGTAATCCTGTAGTTTGGAGCAGTTCTTTCTTATCCTATGAAACTGGCTTCCAGGCACTGATGATAGCCAATTGGGATGGTGGTTACTGTTTATCGGAATAAATGAATTACAATCCGTAGGTTTAGTGTATGTTTTGGTATGTATCGTACCTTCTTCTATAAATATAGATAGGTCGAGAAAATTCACAGATTCAGTGCTCTTCTGGTATGTGAGCTTTATATTTCTGTTGTTAGTGTTCAAAAAGTCGCAGAAGACGTCCAGCCGAGTTGGATCCCCCCTCCAAATGAAGAGGATGTCATCTATATAGCGTTTCCATAGCACCAGGTTCGCCCCGAATTCATGGTCACTGAAGACTAATTTTTCTTCCCAATGAGCCATGAAAAGGTTGGCGTAACTGGGGGCGAACCTGGTGCCCATTGCTGTACCGTGTAGTTGGAGGTAGAATGAGTTGTCAAACCAGAAAAAATTATTGGTTAGGATAAATTCAATACTTTCCAAAACAAAGGTCTTTCGATCATGGTCCATGGAGTTTGCTTCTAAAAAATGTGATGTTGCTTCCAAGCCGTGTTGATGACTAATAGCCGTATAAAGAGAGGTGACGTCTGCTGTGACAAGGATGAATTCTGGTGACCAACTAATGAGTTTCAGTTCCTGCAGGACTGCTGTGGAGTCTTTGAGGTAAGATCTGGTATTTTGTGCAAGAGGCTGTAAAATATGATCAATGTATTGAGATAAATTTGAGGTGATGGATTCTGTGCCAGCAACTATCGGTCGACCTGGTGGATGTATATTATCTTTGTGAATTTTGGGGAGGGTGTAAATGACTGGTAAAGACGGATGTGGAATGATGATAAAGTCCCGTTCTTTTTCAGTAATAACTTTTTTACGTTCGTATTTGGTCAGTAGATCTGTCATTCTTTTTGATGTTACCTCAGATGGGTTCCCTCTGAGTTTCTTGTATGTCCTGTCATCGTTCAATTGTCTCTCGATTTCCTTCTTATATTCCTCTACGTTTTGGATGACCACTGCGCCCCCTTTATCTGCCGGTTTGATCACAATCGTATCGTTGTTTTGGAGGCTCTTTAAGGCCTCTCTTTCTCTTTTGGTCATATTGGCTTTAGTAGTATTCTTGAATGTCGTGTTTTCAAGTTCATCTTTAACAATACGTTCAAAACTCTCAATGAAACACCCCTTCTTGAAGGTGGGAAAAAAAGTTGACTTGGGTTTGAATATGGTTGTGCCCTGGTCATTAGAAGTGGTGGGGTTGTCCTGGTCGTGGAAGAATTTTTTTAAAGTTAGCTTTCTTATGAATCGTTGCAGATCGATGTAGGCCTCAAACTTGTCCAGATTACTGGAAGGAGCGTATTTCAATCCTTTCTTGAGGACGTTCTCCTCATCTTTAGTGAGGACATGATTACTAAGATTGTAGATCTTAGTGAATGCGATCTCATGGTTGTCGCTCTCTGCTTCTTCGGTTTCAATGGGATCATCGGTCCTAGTTGAAGTGATGTTTTTGGTTTTTTTATGGTAGGCTGATCGGTGTTTTTTGGATGAGTTCTTTCCTCGTCTTCCTCTCCTTATTAACGTCTTATGTTGTGGCGGTCCCTGCTTATCTCTAAAAAAACTTTGTCGTTGTCCTCATTTCTCCTATATGAGTAAGATCTATTGAGTGGTCTTCTCCTGGTTTCGGGGGTATCGCGTCTTCTGGTGTATTCAAAAGATCTACCTTCTCGTTGATACCTATCCTCGATGGTTCGGTTGTGGAAGTGTCTTTGGTTGTATCTATCCTGGTAGTATAATTCTTCTCGTGACTTTCTCCTTCTCGAGTGGGTCCGTGGTTCGTAGGGAGAACTGGCTCTTTTTCTCGGTGTCCAGGTTTGGCTATATGAATTCCTTTGTGGACTGTTTCTATGGTTGATCTGCTTCCGTTTTTTTCTCCATTCGGGGATTCTCCAATTTTCATTACTTTCAAATCTGACTCTATTCTGAGGTGGCTTATTTTTGAAGAAGTTTCTCTCCTTCTTGGTTTGTTGGTGTTGTACTCCATCCTTGAAATCGTTCAAATCTCTGATGTATTTCTTCTTTTTCTTTTCCATAAGTTCTTTCTCATTGGTGGCAATTTTTTCAACGATGTCCTGTTCCATCTCTTTGAAGTCTGGTAGATTCGCCATGGGTTCTATAGTTTCTCTGAGCGTCTCTATTTCTGCTTCAAGTTCTTTTAGGTCCTTACTTCTCTCTCGGACTATGAGTCTCATTAGGGACATGGAGCAGGAATCGATGATATGAATCCATTCTTCTTCAAATGCAGGGGATTTGTTAGTAAAGGTGGGTAGTTTATCTATTCTCAGCCCTCTGGGTATAATATCCTCCGCTAGGTATCTTTCTAATGCTACTACCTCCCACCATATCTTTCCCTCTTTAATAAGTGCTTTTTCTAACTTAGACATGACATTTTCTAGATCTTCATCTACTAGTTCAACAGAATCATGTTTGTTATTAAAAATATGATCAAATTTATCTTTCCTCACATTTCTGTGAGAGAACATGATGATACTGTGGGGCAGCAGTGGTCCTTCAGAATGAGTGGATGGCTAAATCTAGAAAGGCTGTTTGAAGGACTGCCGCGCCCCCGAGAGCCGCAGTGGTGATATCTACAGGGAGTCACTCAACTCCCTAACACATGGATATACACAAAATTGAGAGATCACGTCTGCGCTCGTCGAGATATATAAATGATAAAAGTGAAATTAAATGTACACAGTATCTAAATGATAGTTTTTAAAGTGGGTTGAATAATTTTGTCACGTGATGTAGTTAAAACGTGTGGACCTTCTTTTATGTGGTTTGGATAAATCACTGTCCTTGGTCGCATCCACTACGGAAAGTATTTCTCCTTAGAGATGTCTCAATTTGTCGTTCTCCGAGTTTTCTCCTGTATTTGTGTCCGAGGTATCGGGATAGTTCTTATCCTCAATAATTGGAGACAAAGAGACAGGAAAAGATGTCGCTGATAGTATAGTAGACGTATCAAAAAGATGAAGGTATCTTAATATGTAATCTTTAACAAAATGGTGACTGCTGATTGCGTACCAGTACTCACGTAAAAGGACGTGATGTACCCTCGCGTAAAGGTATCTTTGGTGTTCTTATGGTTTTCTCCTCCTTCTCCAGACAGGATCCCTTATGGTTCTTGTCCTCGGGAGTGAAAAAAGAACAGTTGATAGTGTAGTAAGTTGAAGTGTATAGATGCTAGAAGGCAATTTACTCTTCTAAATTCCAGTTTCACAGTGGGGGAGTGCGTACCGTACTCACATCCATAATGGGGTGTAAAAAACACATAGAGGTATCTTTAGCTTGGTATGTTGTCGTACACGATCACACTCACACACGTTAGGTGGATAAAAGATGGGCGTACCCGACTCACACTGCACAATGTGAAGACTTGTGTATAATGGTATCTTTAAGTGGTCCTGCAGGTTCTAAATGCTCCTTATTCTAGGGTCCGTTCCTCTCGTATGATACATGAAGAGAAACGAAGCACAGTGTCATAGGATGACACATAAACAATTTATTTGTACAAAAGGTTTTTAAAACAATATAAAAAATATATAAAAGAACAGCCAATGGACTCCAGGTAGGAGAGGGGGGTATGCACGGGTGAAAAAGATGTTGATATCCGGATTGTTCTCACCTTGGTATATACCGTCCCAAATCGGTCCCTGGTGGTCCTGGCCCTCACACCAACGCGTTTCGACTGAAGAAGTCTTTTTCAAGGTGTGTGCTGAGGGCTCTGGTACCATTATTTATACCCCCTAACAGGAAGTCATGTGGTGGGGGTGTGGTTCTAAAATAACCAAATACATTATAATTTACCTAAAAATACAAAAGCTTCTAAGGTACATGATGGGGAAATAGTAAAAAATGCTAAGGCAGCATAAAATAAATATTTGTGCAGAAAGAAACGGGTTTAAATGATGTTGTCGCGTCACTTCCGGTATTTGGAACGCTTGTAGTTCCGGAAGTGACGTGATATGGATGTCCTGGATGGTGGAGTATTTATCAATGAAAAAATAGATAAATTGGAGGAGGGAAGTTTTATAGGACGCTGGGTGATAAAAGAATCGTTCCCAGCGTCCAGAGGCGGTGCGCTGCTAATAGCGGCGAGTAGCGATGGTGGAACGCATGAACCGGAAGTGACGGCCATGCGTTCCACCGGAGGATGAGCGTCCACTTCCGGAAGGTGTTTGTGCTCGCTGTAGATGGAGTGGTGGAGCGCATGCACCGGAAGTTACGGTCATGCGTTCCACCTAGACAGAAAAGTGCACAGAGAGATGCGTTCCAGGTAATACAGATGGAACGCATGTGACCCGGAAGTGACGTGCGGTGCTGTAAAGATTAGGTTGCTGATATAAATTGGATGATACAAAACAGTATAAAACAAAATAAAACAAAATTATAGTACAAATGGGTATATTGAAAGTCTGTGTCCTGCAACTGCAAAAGCAACATATCCACCATAACCAGCTACACGTCTACCAGTAACCAGAGAAAATACGACATTAAAGAATTTATCACATGCGACAGCAAAAATGTCGTATACCTAGTACAATGTAAGTGCAACAAACAGTACGTAGGAAGAACGACCAGAAAATTGAGGGAAAGAATGAGCGAACACCTAAGAAACATCAAGAGGGGCCTTCCCACCCACGGAATCTCGGCCCATTTCAAAGAGGTACATGACTGTAAACCATCGGAGATAACATTGTTCTGCGGCATTCAGGCAGTGGCAGGAAACTGGAGAAAGGGAAATACAGAAGAAAGACTTGCCCAAACTGAAATGCGGAGCATCTTCAATCTAGGTACCTTAAAACCTAAAGGCCTCAACCTGGAATTTGAGACCAAGTGGTTTCTTTAAGTACCCAGGATCATCCCCTAAACCATCGAATTCATCGCTTGATCCAATTCGACACCTTCCGCCACCCATATTATCAGGGAACTCACCGTACCCCAGTCTCATCCTTGGACGGAGTCAAGGTGGCACACCCATAATATCTCAGCCCTATGACCACCACCATATTATTCCACGCGCCCTCACTCTCATTTTTTAAGACTTCATCTATGTATAAATTTTACGTTTCATAAATTATATCCTTATGCAGGACACAGACTTTCAATATACCCATTTGTACTATAATTTTGTTTTATTTTGTTTTATACTGTTTTGTATCATCCAATTTATATCAGCAACCTAATCTTTACAGCACCGCACGTCACTTCCGGGTCACATGCGTTCCATCTGTATTACCTGGAACGCATCTCTCTGTGCACTTTTCTGTCTAGGTGGAACGCATGACCGTAACTTCCGGTGCATGCGCTCCACCACTCCATCTACAGCGAGCACAAACACCTTCCGGAAGTGGACGCTCATCCTCCGGTGCAACGCATGGCCGTCACTTCCGGTTCATGCGTTCCACCATCGCTACTCGCCGCTATTAGCAGCGCACCGCCTCTGGACGCTGGGAACGATTCTTTTATCACCCAGCGTCCTATAAAACTTCCCTCCTCCAATTTATCTATTTTTTCATTGATAAATACTCCACCATCCAGGACATCCATATCACGTCACTTCCGGAACTACAAGCGTTCCAAATACCGGAAGTGATGCGACGACATCATTTAAACCCGTTTCTTTCTGCACAAATATTTATTTTATGCTGCCTTAGCATTTTTTACTATTTCCCCATCATGTACCTTAGAAGCTTTTGTATTTTTAGGTAAATTATAATGTATTTGGTTATTTTAGAACCACACCCCCACCACATGACTTCCTGTTAGGGGGTATAAATAATGGTACCAGAGCCCTCAGCACACACCTTGAAAAAGACTTCTTCAGTCGAAACGCGTTGGTGTGAGGGCCAGGACCACCAGGGACCGATTTGGGACGGTATATACCAAGGTGAGAACAATCCGGATATCAACATCTTTTTCACCCGTGCATACCCCCCTCTCCTACCTGGAGTCCATTGGCTGTTCTTTTATATATTTTTTATATTGTTTTAAAAACCTTTTGTACAAATAAATTGTTTATGTGTCATCCTATGACACTGTGCTTCGTTTCTCTTCATATATCATACGAGAGGAACGGACCCTAGAATAAGGAGCATTTAGAACCTGCAGGACCACTTAAAGATACCATTATACACAAGTCTTCACATTGTGCAGTGTGAGTCGGGTACGCCCATCTTTTATCCACCTAACGTGTGTGAGTGTGATCGTGTACGACAACATACCAAGCTAAAGATACCTCTATGTGTTTTTTACACCCCATTATGGATGTGAGTACGGTACGCACTCCCCCACTGTGAAACTGGAATTTAGAAGAGTAAATTGCCTTCTAGCATCTATACACTTCAACTTACTACACTATCAACTGTTCTTTTTTCACTCCCGAGGACAAGAACCATAAGGGATCCTGTCTGGAGAAGGAGGAGAAAACCATAAGAACACCAAAGATACCTTTACGCGAGGGTACATCACGTCCTTTTACGTGAGTACTGGTACGCAATCAGCAGTCACCATTTTGTTAAAGATTACATATTAAGATACCTTCATCTTTTTGATACGTCTACTATACTATCAGCGACATCTTTTCCTGTCTCTTTGTCTCCAATTATTGAGGATAAGAACTATCCCGATACCTCGGACACAAATACAGGAGAAAACTCGGAGAACGACAAATTGAGACATCTCTAAGGAGAAATACTTTCCGTAGTGGACGCGACCAAGGACAGTGATTTATCCAAACCACATAAAAGAAGGTCCACACGTCCACAAGGTCCACTACATCACGTGACAAAATTATTCAACCCACTTTAAAAACTATCGTTTAGATACTGTGTACATTTAATTTCACTTTTATCATTTATATATCTCGACGAGCGCAGACGTGATCTCTCAATTTTGTGTATATCCATGTGTTAGGGAGTTGAGTGACTCCCTGTAGATATCACCACTGCGGCTCTCGGGGGCGCGGCAGTCCTTCAAACAGCCTTTCTAGATTTAGCCATCCACTCATTCTGAAGGACCACTGCTGCCCCACAGTATCATCATGTTCTCTCACAGAAATGTGAGGAAAGATAAATTTGATCATATTTTTAATAACAAACATGATTCTGTTGAACTAGTAGATGAAGATCTAGAAAATGTCATGTCTAAGTTAGAAAAAGCACTTATTAAAGAGGGAAAGATATGGTGGGAGGTAGTAGCATTAGAAAGATACCTAGCGGAGGATATTATACCCAGAGGGCTGAGAATAGATAAACTACCCACCTTTACTAACAAATCCCCTGCATTTGAAGAAGAATGGATTCGTATCATCGATTCCTGCTCCATGTCCCTAATGAGACTCATAGTCCGAGAGAGAAGTAAGGACCTAAAAGAACTTGAAGCAGAAATAGAGACGCTCAGAGAAACTATAGAACCCATGGCGAATCTACCAGACTTCAAAGAGATGGAACAGGACATCGTTGAAAAAATTGCCACCAATGAGAAAGAACTTATGGAAAAGAAAAAGAAGAAATACATCAGAGATTTGAACGATTTCAAGGATGGAGTACAACACCAACAAACCAAGAAGGAGAGAAACTTCTTCAAAAATAAGCCACCTCAGAATAGAGTCAGATTTGAAAGTAATGAAAATTGGAGAATCCCCGAATGGAGAAAAAAACGGAAGCAGATCAACCATAGAAACAGTCCACGAAGGAATTCATATAGCCAAACCTGGACACCGAGAAAAAGAGCCAGTTCTCCCTACGAACCACGGACCCACTCGAGAAGGAGAAAGTCACGAGAAGAATTATACTACCAGGATAGATACAACCAAAGACACTTCCACAACCGAACCATCGAGGATAGGTATCAACGAGAAGGTAGATCTTTTGAATACACCAGAAGACGCGATACCCCCGAAACCAGGAGAAGACCACTCAATAGATCTTACTCATATAGGAGAAATGAGGACAACGACGAAGTTTTTTTAGAGATAAGCAGGGACCGCCACAACATAAGATGTTAATAAGGAAAGGAAGACGAGGAAAGAACTCATCCAAAAAACACCGATCAGCCTACCATAAAAAAACCAAAAACATCACTTCAACTAGGACCGATGATCCCATTGAAACCGAAGAAGCAGAGAGCGACAACCATGAGATCGCATTCACTAAGATCTACAATCTTAGTAATCATGTCCTCACTAAAGATGAGGAGAACGTCCTCAAGAAAGGATTGAAATACGCTCCTTCCAGTAATCTGGACAAGTTTGAGGCCTACATCGATCTGCAACGATTCATAAGAAAGCTAACTTTAAAAAAATTCTTCCACGACCAGGACAACCCCACCACTTCTAATGACCAGGGCACAACCATATTCAAACCCAAGTCAACTTTTTTTCCCACCTTCAAGAAGGGGTGTTTCATTGAGAGTTTTGAACGTATTGTTAAAGATGAACTTGAAAACACGACATTCAAGAATACTACTAAAGCCAATATGACCAAAAGAGAAAGAGAGGCCTTAAAGAGCCTCCAAAACAACGATACGATTGTGATCAAACCGGCAGATAAAGGGGGCGCAGTGGTCATCCAAAACGTAGAGGAATATAAGAAGGAAATCGAGAGACAATTGAACGATGACAGGACATACAAGAAACTCAGAGGGAACCCATCTGAGGTAACATCAAAAAGAATGACAGATCTACTGACCAAATACGAACGTAAAAAAGTTATTACTGAAAAAGAACGGGACTTTATCATCATTCCACATCCGTCTTTACCAGTCATTTGCACCCTCCCCAAAATTCACAAAGATAATATACATCCACCAGGTCGACCGATAGTTGCTGGCACAGAATCCATCACCTCAAATTTATCTCAATACATTGATCATATTTTACAGCCTCTTGCACAAAATACCAGATCTTACCTCAAAGACTCCACAGCAGTCCTGCAGGAACTGAAACTCATTAGTTGGTCACCAGAATTCATCCTTGTCAAAGCAGACGTCACCTCTCTTTATACGGCTATTAGTCATCAACACGGCTTGGAAGCAACATCGCATTTTTTAGAAGCAAACTCCATGGACCATGATCGAAAGACCTTTGTTTTGGAAAGTATTGAATTTATCCTAACCAATAATTTTTTCTGGTTTGACAACTCATTCTACCTCCAACTACACGGTACAGCAATGGGCACCAGGTTCGCCCCCAGTTACGCCAACCTTTTCATGGCTCATTGGGAAGAAAAATTAGTCTTCAGTGACCATGAATTCGGGGCGAACCTGGTGCTATGGAAACGCTATATAGATGACATCCTCTTCATTTGGAGGGGGGATCCAACTCGGCTGGACGTCTTCTGCGACTTTTTGAACACTAACAACAGAAATATAAAGCTCACATACCAGAAGAGCACTGAATCTGTGAATTTTCTCGACCTATCTATATTTATAGAAGAAGGTACGATACATACCAAAACATACACTAAACCTACGGATTGTAATTCATTTATTCCGATAAACAGTAACCACGATCCCAATTGGCTATCATCAGTGCCTGGAAGCCAGTTTCATAGGATAAGAAAGAACTGCTCCAAACTACAGGATTACCACAATCAAGGCACTATAATGAAAAATCAATTTTGCAAAAAGGGGTACGGAACCAAACTACTGGATGCACCATATGAAAAATACCAGCAAGCGGACAGGGAACTAATGATTCAACCAACTACATCTACGGAAGACCTGGGACGGAGAAATGACGCTAATACTGTAACCTTCATCACCAAATATAACAGCCAATATAAGGGGCTGGAACATATCATAAGGAAAAACTGGGGACTATTACTTCAGGATCCCATACTCAAACAATACATATCAGAAAAACCAAGATTCACATACCAAAAAGCCAACAACCTACGCAAACACCTTGTAAAAAGTGCACTAGAAATCCCCAAGAGAACCACCACTATTAAGAGCAAAGGCTTCTATAGGTGCGGCCAGTGTCAAATGTGCCGCAACTGCAAAAGCAACATATCCACCATAACCAGCTACACGTCTACCAGTAACCAGAGAAAATACGACATTAAAGAATTTATCACATGCGACAGCAAAAATGTCGTATACCTAGTACAATGTAAGTGCAACAAACAGTACGTAGGAAGAACGACCAGAAAATTGAGGGAAAGAATGAGCGAACACCTAAGAAACATCAAGAGGGGCCTTCCCACCCACGGAATCTCGGCCCATTTCAAAGAGGTACATGACTGTAAACCATCGGAGATAACATTGTTCTGCGGCATTCAGGCAGTGGCAGGAAACTGGAGAAAGGGAAATACAGAAGAAAGACTTGCCCAAACTGAAATGCGGAGCATCTTCAATCTAGGTACCTTAAAACCTAAAGGCCTCAACCTGGAATTTGAGACCAAGTGGTTTCTTTAAGTACCCAGGATCATCCCCTAAACCATCGAATTCATCGCTTGATCCAATTCGACACCTTCCGCCACCCATATTATCAGGGAACTCACCGTACCCCAGTCTCATCCTTGGACGGAGTCAAGGTGGCACACCCATAATATCTCAGCCCTATGACCACCACCATATTATTCCACGCGCCCTCACTCTCATTTTTTAAGACTTCATCTATGTATAAATTTTACGTTTCATAAATTATATCCTTATGCAGGACACAGACTTTCAATATACCCATTTGTACTATAATTTTGTTTTATTTTGTTTTATACTGTTTTGTATCATCCAATTTATATCAGCAACCTAATCTTTACAGCACCGCACGTCACTTCCGGGTCACATGCGTTCCATCTGTATTACCTGGAACGCATCTCTCTGTGCACTTTTCTGTCTAGGTGGAACGCATGACCGTAACTTCCGGTGCATGCGCTCCACCACTCCATCTACAGCGAGCACAAACACCTTCCGGAAGTGGACGCTCATCCTCCGGTGGAACGCATGGCCGTCACTTCCGGTTCATGCGTTCCACCATCGCTACTCGCCGCTATTAGCAGCGCACCGCCTCTGGACGCTGGGAACGATTCTTCTATCACCCAGCGTCCTATAAAACTTCCCTCCTCCAATTTATCTATTTTTTCATTGATAAATACTCCACCATCCAGGACATCCATATCACGTCACTTCCGGAACTACAAGCGTTCCAAATACCGGAAGTGACGCGACGACATCATTTAAACCCGTTTCTTTCTGCACAAATATTTATTTTATGCTGCCTTAGCATTTTTTACTATTTCCCCATCATGTACCTTAGAAGCTTTTGTATTTTTAGGTAAATTATAATGTATTTGGTTATTTTAGAACCACACCCCCACCACATGACTTCCTGTTAGGGGGTATAAATAATGGTACCAGAGCCCTCAGCACACACCTTGAAAAAGACTTCTTCAGTCGAAACGCGTTGGTGTGAGGGCCAGGACCACCAGGGACCGATTTGGGACGGTATATACCAAGGTGAGAACAATCCGGATATCAACATCTTTTTCACCCGTGCATACCCCCCTCTCCTACCTGGAGTCCATTGGCTGTTCTTTTATATATTTTTTATATTGTTTTAAAAACCTTTTGTACAAATAAATTGTTTATGTGTCATCCTATGACACTGTGCTTCGTTTCTCTTCATGTATCATACGAGAGGAACGGACCCTAGAATAAGGAGCATTTAGAACCTGCAGGACCACTTAAAGATACCATTATACACAAGTCTTCACATTGTGCAGTGTGAGTCGGGTACGCCCATCTTTTATCCACCTAACGTGTGTGAGTGTGATCGTGTACGACAACATACCAAGCTAAAGATACCTCTATGTGTTTTTTACACCCCATTATGGATGTGAGTACGGTACGCACTCCCCCACTGTGAAACTGGAATTTAGAAGAGTAAATTGCCTTCTAGCATCTATACACTTCAACTTACTACACTATCAACTGTTCTTTTTTCACTCCCGAGGACAAGAACCATAAGGGATCCTGTCTGGAGAAGGAGGAGAAAACCATAAGAACACCAAAGATACCTTTACGCGAGGGTACATCACGTCCTTTTACGTGAGTACTGGTACGCAATCAGCAGTCACCATTTTGTTAAAGATTACATATTAAGATACCTTCATCTTTTTGATACGTCTACTATACTATCAGCGACATCTTTTCCTGTCTCTTTGTCTCCAATTATTGAGGATAAGAACTATCCCGATACCTCGGACACAAATACAGGAGAAAACTCGGAGAACGACAAATTGAGACATCTCTAAGGAGAAATACTTTCCGTAGTGGACGCGACCAAGGACAGTGATTTATCCAAACCACATAAAAGAAGGTCCACACGTTTTAACTACATCACGTGACAAAATTATTCAACCCACTTTAAAAACTATCGTTTAGATACTGTGTACATTTAATTTCACTTTTATCATTTATATATCTCGACGAGCGCAGACGTGATCTCTCAATTTTGTGTATATCCAGCCATATATGTCCAGTGGTACTGCCATATAATTCCAGTGATACTGCCGTATATATATATATCCCCTGTCATGCGATTCGAAATTCGTGATATACCTTTTGACATGTCCTTGTGGACTGGCCTATGTAGGCAAGACGGATTGTGCCTTTAAAACGCGCATGGCTCAACATAGATATGCCATACGGGAAGCTATCAAGAAAGGTGATAGCGAGCAGCCAGTAGCTAGGCATTTTGCAAAGGCCAAACATAGCATGGCCACTCTTAGATATAAGATTATTGATCACGTACCTAAGTCCTTACGGGGTGGAGACAGGTCAAAAAAATTATTGCAACTGGAATCCAGATGGATCCACAAATTGAACACCATCCACCCAAAGGGACTTAATGATTCCTTATATCTTCGCTGTTTCCTTTAAGATATTCTTCAGAGATGCACAAGGTCTGAGATTGATATAGCTAGTAACATGTTAGATTGATTTGTTATTTTAGGCATAATGTGTAGCTTTTCCTACATTTAATTTAATTTAATCTTAGTATCATTAGAGGTTTCCTAACATGGATATTTGCATAAATATAGCATAGCTATGGACTCAATAAGTGGGGAGATGACATCTGTCTTGCCTTATTTCATTTATTTTTCTGTTTATATGTAAGTCTGTTTCTTATTAACACATTTTTTTGAAGGTACAGTATTCTGTAACTAGCACGTATGTTTATATTGATTAGCACGTTTTTTGTATGAAATATGTTTTGTTTTGCACTAAGCACTTTATTTGATTAGGTTGCAGAATACGCTGTTTGCTAATGCACATATGTTTGGAAGGTATGCTTCCTCTTCTAGTACACAAAAATTGTTTATATGTAACCATAGTAACCTTGTCCACAGTATCAGCGCGCGTGCTGGGCGGACCGGCGCAGTGTCATATCCGGAGGGACCGGGGCGACGCGGCCGGAAATCGGGCAGCGATGACTGAACTGGCGGGAGGAGATACTCCGTATTAAGGTATTTAAACACTGTTTTTTTACACTGGCACTTATCCTGACGACGGGGCTGTGACCCCGAAACGTAGATCTGAAGATGACAATAAAGTCACTGCACTTTGATCACTGATTTTAAGTCTCTGAGTGCCGCCCGATCTGTTCGTTCATATTACTGGCTGAGAAGCCCTGCGGGAAGGCACCGTGAGCAGCGAATAACTTAATAAGGATTTGGGAGTGCCGGGTCGTTCTGCATCATATATATATATATACTAGGAGCTTCATCGCGCCCTACGGGCGCTCTTCACACCGTCGCAAGGGGCTACGCCCCCTTAACCCTTGCATGCCTTTCTGGGGTTAAATATTTGTGTTATATGGAGTATCACCTGCATTCCTTTGTTAGTGGTTAAATATTGCACAATGAAAGGGTGTGCGATGGTGAAGGAGGTGCAGCCCCTTGCGACGGCGTGAACAGCACCTGCAGGCCACAATGTACAGAATGTAGCGGGTGCGGGGGGTACTGCGGATGGTGTCTGTAGATGCTGCGGATGGAGGGGGGGCGGAAGTGGGGGTGGGGCCCGGATGGGGAAGGGATGGGAGGTGCTGCGGGTGGGGGAGGGGCAGAGGAGTGGGGGATGCAGATGGGGGAGGGGTCCGGAGGCAGTGCAGGTGGGGGAGGGGCAGGGGTGCCATGGGTGGGGGAGGGGCAGGGGTGGGGATGTTGCAGATGGGTGAAGGGTTCCGGAGGTGCTGTGGGATGGGAAGGGGCGGGAGTGCCGCTGGTGAGGTAGGGGTCCGCAGGCGCCATGGGTAGGGGAGGGGCAGGTACGGGTGTTGCGGCGGATGGGGAAGGAGGTCCAGAGGTGTTGCAGGTGGTGGAGGGGCAGGTGCTGGGGTGCCATTGGTGGGGGGGGATCGCGGATGGAGGAGGGTGTCTGCAGATGCTGCGGGTGGAGGGGGGCAGGTGTGGGGGAGACATATAAGGGGGGTGAATGGTGGAGGGGGCCTGGAGATTGCTGGGGGTGAAGGGGCGGAGGAGTGGGAGCCGCGGGTGGTGTAGGGGGTCTGGAGGCACAGCATGTGGGGGAGGGGTGGAGTGCCGCATGTGGTGGAGGGGAAGGTGCGGAGGTGTGGTGCATTGGGGAGAGGTCTGGAGGTGCTGCGGGTACTGTACCTGCCAAAAAGGTAGTTGAAGGGTATGCAGTAACAGGGCCAGGACAGGGTCAGAACAGGGTTGACTGGGCCAGGACAGGGGTGACAGGGTCAGAACAGGGGTGACAGGGTCAGAATAGGGGTGACGGGGCCAGGACAGGGGTGACGGGGCCAGGACACGGGCGACGGGGCCAGGACAGAAATGACAGGGACAGGATAGGGGTGACAGGGTCAGGGGCGGCAGGACCAGGACAGGGGTGACAGGGCCAGTATAGGGTTGACAGGGCAAGCACAGGGGTGACAGGGCCAGGATAGGGGTAGCAGGGCCAGCATAAGGGTGACAGGGCTAGGATAAGGGTGAAAGGGCCAGGATAAGGGTGGCAGGTCAAGGCCAGGGGTAACAGGGACATGACAGAACACAAGGCACGGGAGAGATTGGTATTAGGGACAGAACAGTGGTGACAGACAGATGTGTGTTACCGGAGTCACTGCTGCTGGCTGCTGCTGTTCCACTCCAACCTGTTGGGATCTGCTGCTGGTGGAGACTTGGCATGGCTGACTCTCTTAGACTGTAGTCCTGCTTCCTCTGCCCATCCGCATCACTCCCCCCCTCCTCAGTCACACACCGCAGACCTCGCGCAGCTGCCGGGCACTGTGGTAAGGTGAGACTGGGAGTGACTGGTTAGCCCCCTGGAGATGCTGCGGCTGGAGGGAGGAGGGGGTCATAGCATGCACGTGGCGCGGACCTCACGGCTGCTGGGCACTGTGGTAAGGGGAGACTGGGAGTGACTGGTTAGCTCCCAGGAGACGCTGCTGCTGGAGGGAGGAGGGGGTCAGATCCTGCAAGCAGCGCGGACTTCTGCAGCGCTACCCGCCGGCTAAAGTGTGTGAAGGAGCTGGGCGCACCTCACTGCGGGTGGCAGCGCTGCAGCTAGCAGTGGGGTTGCCGGGGCTGGAGATAACAGAGGCAGTACGGAAAGTGCACAGCGGCTGGTGACCCACAAAACTGCAGCTAAGAAGCGTGGAGTGTGCCAGAAAGTGACACTCCTCCCCGCCAGAGAGACCCTGCTGAGTATGCTGATGTGGGGGTCAAGTATGGCATACCCCCTCACACACCCCCATACCTCCCAAATGTCCCAATTTTCGCGGGACAGTCCCATTTTTTGGGGTCTGTCCCGCTGTCTCACCCGCGGGTCGCAGTGTCCCGCGGTGGGGGGGGGGGCAGTTGGAAAGCTCCTGTACTCGGTGTTCTGCTTAGCAGAGCAGCGGTGAATAGTGGAGACAGAGGGAGAGGGGGCATCAGGAGGTACGGATTAAGGGGGGGTTCCAGCAGCAGAGCCGGATTAAGGGGGGGGCAGGCGGTACGTACCGTTGGCCCCACAGTTTTAGGGGTCCCCCCGGCTCGAGTAGCTCTGTCCCAGCTCAGAAGCTCCCCCAGCAACAACGGCAGCATTGTGCTACAGTCAGCACACGCTGCTGCGTGTTGGCAGGTCTGTGGTGTTGCAGGGAGGCAGCAGTCTCCCTGCTTTCTTCTGCCTGTGCGGGGGGGAGCGACCACCTCCTCTGGATTTAGCCCTAGCTGAGGGGCCAAAATTCCATTAAAAAAAAAAAAAAAAAAAAATCCCGGAATTTGCATAAGGGGCGTGGCCTCGCGGGGCGCGATTAGACCACGCCCCCAACCCACAGCAGGCACAGCAATGAGATAGGGCTTCCCTGTCTCAAGTACCCTGTGCCCCCCGGACTCATAATCAGCCCCTGGGGGCATGTCAGCAGCTCACAGAGCGCTGGGCATGTTCCCTCACTGACGAAAACGGGGACCCTCCCGTGAAGCCACGCCCCCTTTTCGCCGTGTGTGTGTGTGTGTGTGTGTGTGTGTGTGTGTGTGTGTGTGTGTGTGTGTGTCCCTCCTGCCTGAAGAAAGCTCATGAGGAAAGCTGGGACTGGGAGGTATGCACCCCTGCCTGTGCCATGTCCATACTATCTGCTTCTGCAGCTGCTCCTAGTGTCCTATAGATCTGGCCAGATCTGTGACTCATTTGACTAACTCCGCCCACTGTTGTGACTCCGCCCAGCGTTAGCAAATGAATCACAAAATCACAGATCTGGGCTATTATATAGGAGATATATATATATATATACACCCTGTTATAAAGCCATAACAACTATGCTAATGTTAGACGTGCGTCCGGTATCCGCCATTAGTGCAGTGGGACCGCAGTGCCAACACTAGATGGGCCAGGTGTTTGTGCTGCACACTTGTGTCACTTAGCTTAGTCATACAGCTACCTCATTGCTCTCTTTTACTTCTTGGCATGATGTGCTGTTTGGGTACTTTTTTTTTTAAGTGCCATCCTGTCTGACACTGCAATGCCACTCCTAGATGGGCCAATTGTTTGTGTCACTTAGCTTAGTCATACAGCTACCTCATTGCACCTATTTTACTTCTTTGCATGATGTGCTGTTTGGGGCCTAGTTTTTTTTAAATGCCATCCGGTCTGCCACTGCAGTGCCACTCCTAGATTGGCCAGGTGTTTGTGCCACACACTTCTGTTGCTTAGCTTAGTCATACAGCAACCTTGGTGCACCTCTTTTTTATCTTTGCATCATGTGCTGTTTGGTGCATGGTTTTTTAAAGTGCAATCTTGTCTGACACGGCCGTATAAGTCCAGTGGTACTCCTGTATTAGTCCAGGGGGGGTGGTCTTCTGTTTGCCGGCGGTCGGGCTCCCGGCGCTCAGTATACCGGCGCCGGGAGCCCGACAGCCGGAATACCGACACTTATTTTCCCTCGTGGGGGTCCACGACCCCCATAGAGGGGGAATAAAATAGTGTGGCGCGCGTAGCGCGCCACCGTGCCCGTAGCGTGGCGAGCGCAGCGAGCCCGCAAGGGGCTCATTTGCGCTCGCCAAGCTGTCGGTAAGCCGGCGGTCGGGCTCCCGGCGCCGGGATGCTGGTCGCCGGGAGCCCGACCGCCGGCCAGCCGTAGTGAACCCGTCCAGGGGTACTGCCGTATAAGGCCACCAATTGCAGAATTTTTGAAAAATGACAGGGGCGTGTAGGAGATACTGTCAGTAGACTGAAAAATTGTGGGCCACTTTCGACATTCAGCCACAGCATGCCACTACTAGATGGGCCAGGTGGTTGTGTCACTTAGCTTAGTCATACAGCAACCTCGGTGCACTTCTTTTTCTTCTTTGCATCATGTGCTGTTTGGGCACTAGTTTTTTAAAGTGCCATCCTGTCTGACACTGCAGTGCCACTCCTAGATGGGCCAATTGTTTGTGTCACTTAGCTTAGTCATACAGCTACCTCATTGCACCTCTTTTACATCTTTGCATGATGCACTGTTTGGGGCCTTTTTTATATATCTGCCATCCTGTCTGTCACTGCAGTGCCACTCCTAGATGGGCCAGGTGTTTGTGCTGCCCACTTGTGTTGCTTAGCTTAGTCATACAGCCACCTCTGTGCAACCTTTTGGCCTAAAATCAATATTGTGAGGTGTGAGGTGTTCAGAATAGACTGGAAATTAGTAGAAATGAATGTTATTGAGGTTAATAATACCGTAGGATCAAAATGATCCCCAAATTCTGTGATTTTATCCGATTTTCTGTTTTTTTCAAAAAATCATCCAGATCCAATACCAAAACATGAAAGAGTGGTTTTGGCAAAACCAATCCAAAACCAAAACACGAGCGGGGAATTAGAACCAAAACACAAAACACGAAAAGTTCCCGCCACACATCTCTAATTACTTTAAAGACATTATTGAATTCCTTTTCTCTAGTGCGAGCAGTAACGATCCCCAGGACTGAAATGTTTTTAAACTGCCCAATTGAGAAAAGTAATTTTGCACTTTCCCAGCAGATAATGCAGAACAGACCTGAAAGTCAGACCAGGAGCCTGGTACTAAGACATAACTAGCACCGGGAACATTGACATTCACCAGTTACAGTAGCTAGAAATGCATTGAATAAAGGTAAATTAATTCTGTGATGAGTGATACAATCTGTATTGGTTGCTGCAGCCATCAATTTACTTTTTAGTCATATGTCTGCAAGTGGATTTATGAAAATGGCAGAATTTGTGTAATTTCCTCTTGGCAGGACCTACAGCTCAGCTAGCTGTAATGGAGCATCATTTTTTTTAGGGTAAGTTTATATAACTGCAAACTCTGGTCAGGATGTCAGTGTAAGTCAGCGAGTCGCCTAATAACGTCTGACAGGAGTAGATTAAAAGAACGAAAAAAATCATCATTTGATCTCTTTGGACTAACGTAAACATTTCAACTGGGAAGATGACAAGTGGAAGTATTTTAAACTAGCAGATTATACCTGAGTCCCGCTCAACTAAGTGTCCTGTGCTTCTGTTTCTGCTGCAAGAACAATGTCATGACCTAAAGGAGAGATGAATGAAAAAGTCTGTAATGAAGGGATTTCAAAACTACAATAGACTGATCACATTTACATTCCTTACATTTACATGCCTTTATTTAGACCTACAATATTTATTATTATCGCCCAAAAAGAAAGATGTTCTATCATGAGAAGCACATGCTCAGTAGAGAGTTCGGTGGCCATCTTGGGATAGGTCCTGAAGCCTCCCTGGAGAACAGTAATAATTTCCAGTCTAAACCATGGGGGATCTGCCAGTCTCTACTCAAAATTAGGAGTTTAGAAGTACAGTATATTACTGTATGTGAGGTCCTCCCATCTACATGAGATTCTACTTAGTGAATGTGTTATATACCTAGCCACAAACTAATTGAGGGGGATATATGTCAAACCTGCTAAAGAGGACAAGAGGAAGTGTTTCCCATAGCAACCAATCACATCCTACCTATCATTTTATAAAATGTACTTGATAAATGATATCTAGAAGCTGATTGGTTTCTTTTGGCAACGTCTCCACCTGTCCTCTTTAGAAGGCTTGATGCGTTTTCCCCTGAGTGTAATGTGCTGCATGAAGGTGGGGCATATAAAACAGTTGAGTTAATTTTGTAAGGACGTGAGAAGAATATGGATCCTCTCTACATCAGGGCAGTCCAAACAGCAGTGTAGGCCCCTGGGCAAAGCAATGCACTAAAGCCCCTACCCATGCTCCAGCGGTAGGGGTGGGGGGTGCTATCAGCGGCAGCTTTGATGTCCCGCGTGCAGTAGGGGGTGTTCTATCTTCCGCTCAGCATGTAGGACCTGGAGCAGTAATTTCTGCTAATTGCTCCTTTACTGCACAGATGGAGGGAGATGGGGCAGGAGGGAGATCACTAAACTGTACAAGGGGCATTGGGCTGAATGAATGGGGTTCCAGTACATGACTTCCAGGGTGGTAGAGGGTGTTTAATATGCATGGATGGGTTAGATAGTGGAGTGGGCTTAATATTCATTATTTTCTGGTGGGAGGGCAGCTTGCTTGACTACAGATATCTCCAGTTCCAGGAAACAGATTTCTTAGCTTTGAATGGGATAAAACAACTAGAGAGTCCCACCTTTCAGGAGGTACTGGGGACTTGGGGATCAGAGTTCAGGAGTCAGAAAAATCCACTGATGAAAATGTAAAACTGCATACCAGGCATGTGGAGCTGGAGCAGGGAAGGCTGCTGGAAGGCTGGTTCTGGGCATAGAGACAAGCTGCCAGTGTCCACTGAAAGGAGAGAGTCCCAGCTCTTGGAGAATACCCTCAGAAATACTATAAGTTACACAGAACCCGAGATATCTGGCTGGGAAGAACAATTAACAGGCTTGGATAGGGACCACTGCCTTGAAGTCTGATATCTCTGGTTCCCCAGGGCCGATTTTCGAAAATCTGGTATCTCTGAAAAAAGAGAAACCTCAGTTATCAGCATAGGACCCTTATACTCCAGGGGCCCTTCGGCAACTGCCCATTGAGCCCATACAAAAAGACAGACCATTTCTACATCCTAGTGATTAGTGCAGGCTCTTTTGGAGTCTGTTCACCAGGGGAAGTTTTGTACCAAGCGGCACCAGGAGGCTGCAGACTACAGTCAATGCACACAATAGAATACAATAATAAAACAAAGACCATGCGTAGACGAAAGTCAAGGTTGTTGTCCAGAGTAGCATGCAAACAATGCTTAGTGACTGGTGACCTGAGAGGTATCAAACTGGGTTTTGATTAAGTATTCTGCATCACCATCTCCAACCCCAACTCCAGCTGTCATGTCTTGTCCCTCTCATCCGAAAAACATCTTCTTTACTCTGGTGAGAAATGGGGCCTTGGTATTACAGTCATATCCCTACAGACAACCATGTAGGCCATCAATGAAGGCATTCCAGACTCTTCCTTCAGTTCCTCCTATTCCATTCCCCCTCTGAAAGTACAGTATAGAACAGGGCTGGCCAAACCGGTCCTCGAGATCTACCAACAGTTCATGTTTTCCAGGCCTCCTGGAGATCTGTAGAATAGTCAGTTAGGAATGAATGCAGCACATCTTAATTAGTAATGACTACACCTGTGCACCAGCTAGGAGGTCTGGAAAATGTGTACTGTTGGTAGATCTCGAGGACTGGTCTGGCCAGCCCTGGTATAGAACAAATGTGAATAGTCCATAACAGCAATGTTTGCCACTTACTAACATACGGGTTCTACAAGTACAGCACTATATCCCTAGAATTCTCCATGTCAACCCTGTTGCCAGCCATACTCTCGTTCAAGAAACTTTTCCAATAATCTTTGCCTTTTCAAGTCTTACAAGGACTTTGAGGGAAATATAGGAATCCTTTGAGAGAGATTAAGGGGTCTATGTACTAATGGGTGTATTTACTAAGCCTTGGAGAGAGATAAAGTGGACGGAGATAAAGTACCAACCAACCAGCCAGTTTTCAAACACAGCCTGTAACATGGCAGCTAGGAGCTGATTGCCTGGTTCTTTATCCCCGTACACTTGATCTCTCTCAAAGGTACATGCATTGCCTTATTTGTACCAGAAGATGCTAAGATCACCCTGGGCAAGAGAGGACGGAATCCGGTCTGAAGATCAACAGTGTCTAGGTCGACAATGTTTAGGTCGACCACTTTAGGTCGACAGTCACTAGGTCGACATGGATGGAAGGTTGATAGGGTTTCTAGGTCGACATGTGCTATTTCGACAGGTCTAAAGGTCGACATGAGTTTTTCACATTTTTTTTCTTTTTTTAAATTTTTTCATACTTAACGATCCACGTGGACTACGATTGGAACGGTAAAGTGTGCCGAGCGAAGCGGTAGCAGAGCGGAGGCACCATGCCCAAAGCATGGCGAGCGAAGCGAGCCATACGAGGGGACGCGGTGCACTAATTTGGGATCCCGGTCACTCTACGAAGAAAACGACACCAAAAATAAATAATTCCTCATGTTGACCTTTAGACCTGTCGACCTAGCACATGTTGACCTAGAAACCCTGTCGACCTTCCATCCATGTCGACCTAGTGACTGTCGACCTATAGTGGTCGACCTAAACATTGTCGACCTAGACACTGTCGATTTGAGGAACCACACCCAGAGAAGACACCTTAACAAACATGTTATTTTGTCTTCCTGTGACACAGTATCCTGAGAAAGAAGCTTTCATTGACTCTTCCCTGTCTATTTAGGGCCCCATGTCCTGGTATTTCCCAAAAGTCCTCTTACTCTTTTATTAAAATAGTCCCTCTAAATAATGACCACCTTCAGACCAGCCTATTTGCACATGTAATGCCTCACAGGTTATAGGTTATCAATTGTTTCCAGTCCATTTCTGTTTGTATAAATGCCATTTTTGGCCTATAATATATACCTACAAATATCCATACCTGTGCTAATTGTTCAACGATTGCAAGCATACCTATGCAGCTGAATATAGCTTGCTCATATGGTTCAAAAAAACAATGTGTTTAAACAGCAAGTACAGCAGTTATATAACTTTAATATATAAATGCTGTGTAATGCTAAACCGAATAAAATATCTCAAATAACTAATATATTTATACTTATCTAAACAACAAGAGACAGTGACTCAGCCTTGCAGTCTTGATATGCAGAAAGGCACTATGGAGATTGGCCGATTCAAATACAGGGGTGGGGCCAATGATGTTGCAGCAGCTCAATCTACTGCAGTCTGAGCTTTCTGACCTCTATATAATCTCATGAGGTCACTGAAGTGGGAGGGGGCTCAGCTGGTAGTTGTGGAGATGGGAGGTGATACCTATGTTACTAGTCAAATGAGCCACAGTAGAATATCAGGTTAACACCAAACAATGTATTTTGCATTCATGATTAATATCTGACAAATTCAATTTTGGGGTTTATTAGTCTTTAAAGACTTTACTTACTGTACTTTACCTACTTACTTTGTGTATTTGTGCAAGCATACCTCTAAAATTTTGCTAAGGGTTGACCACCTGATCATTAAAAATTTTATTTATGGCTCCAAGCCACATTTTACTGGTGGCTTCTCCAAGAAAAAAAAACATTCAGTAGCCTAAACATTGCAGCAATAAGGACTGCAATCCGTAAAACTTCTCTTCTACTGTATATGTCTAATAGAAATAATAATTATTTGTTTCGGGAATCAAGGAATCAAACTGGTGCGCTCTGATGGCATCTGTGAACATCTGAGGAGGTCAGAAAAGCAGTAGTATAATCCTCCCCATTCTCCTTTACACCTAGAAAGTGATTGCCTTTTAAGTAGGTCTAATTTCTTTGAGCGGACCCACATGTTCATAGCCAGGCATGGCTCCTATTTCACACTATGTTGTAAGGCCTCCTCTTAACTGATGTATGTTATTATTTTGCCTCTATTTAATCTCTCATTTTGGACTACTTTCCGACTCGCAAAGCAAAATAAAATTACTCTACGGCCTGCTAAGAACAAAGCTCACAGTCAGTTGTGCTGGCCCGTTGCCCAGTGCTTGGTGCCATTTATTACCACCCCCGAGACTGTAGACCTTCAGTTTCTCCTGTTGTTGTAGGGAAAGGAGGTTTTTTTGAAAAAAATAAAAAAAAATCTCAGGAAATGAGCTAACTCTGTAGTGGCTTTCCTTATTCCTCCGGGGCAATTGCTGCTGCTTGCTGCACTTTATAGATCTGGAGTACCTTGCTCCATGTTCCTCTTATGTGACATGAAAGGAAACCTCAATCTATGGAAATTAGGAGACGTGAGCCGTTGTGCATGAAGCTCCGGCAGCTGCAAAGGATATGATTCCCAGGTCACTTCTGGACACTTTATAATAGACTCCTGTACAAGACGTCTTGTGCTTTGAGCTATGTCTCAGTGATAACATGGTACTGGTCAGCGACAAGATGGCATAATACACCGAAGTAGAAATGTCCAATAAATGCCAGCTGACTACAGCAGAGATCCATGACAGTATAACAGTATCTGTGGACAGTTCAGTGTATTTGCATAGATACAATGGAACCTGCTTAGCATATTCAGAAACAGAATCAGCTTTATTGGCCTGGTATACTTGCGTATACTAGGAATTTGTCTTTGGGTTGCTATACAACAGCCAAGTAGGTAATAGATAAGCAGGTGGTGGGGGGGGGGGAGGTAAAGTCATACAGGTAGGTATACCGTAGGGACACAAGTGAGTTACATGTACGTCTAGTCAGTCAATTTTCAGGAGTTCAGCAGGTGGACCGCTTGGGGAAAGAAACTTTTGAGGCTTCTGGTGGATCCGGCGGGGACAGCCCTGTAATGCCTGCCAGAAGGAAGCAAGTTAAACATGCTGTGGCCGGGGTGTAGCTGGTCCTTTACTATCTTCATTACCCACTTTTTAGCTCTGGACAGGTACAGATCCTGGACTGAGGGAAGGTCGGCCTCGATGATCTTCTCTGCGGTTCTGACCACCTTTTGGAGCCTGCATCTGTCCCTCGCGCTGGCGGAGCTGTACCATACCAGTATTGAGGAGCACAGTACAGGAACGTAGGGAGGGTGGCTCCGGGCGCCTAAAATATAGGAAGGCACGCCGCAACCTGACTCTGCCGGCACCCACCTCCCAGCCGTCTGCAGCCCGCAGCTCACAGCTCCCTCCGCGCGCCCAAGTTGTGCGTGTGATGTCATGATGTCACAGTGCACGTGCAATGGGAGGAGACTCGGAGAGAGGAGCTGCGTGTCTGCCTGCCTGCAAATATTTGCTGTAATACAAGTTTAATAAAATATATATTATGTATGTATATATATATATATATATATATACTGTATATATATATATATATATATATATACACACATATATATTCTGTGTGTATATATTAGAGATGTGCGGTGGGCACTTTTCGTGTTTTGTGTTTTGGTTTTGTTTCTGGTTCCATGCTCGTGTTTTGGATCTGGATTGGTTTTGCCAAAACCACCATTTTGTTTTATTAATCTCAATTACATTAATTTCCACTCATTTCCAGTCTATTCTGAACACCTCACAATATTGTTTTCAGGCCAAAAGGTTGCACCAAGGTGGCTGGATGGCTAAGCTAAGCGTCACAAGTGTGCGGCACAAACACCTGGCCCATCTAGGAGTGGCACTGCAGTGGCAGACAGAATGGCAGATTTAAAAAATAGGCTCCAAACAGCTCATCATGCAAAGAAGTAAAAGAGGTGCAATGAGGTAGCTGCATGACTAAGCTAAGCGACACAAGTGTGCGGCACAAACACCTGGCCCATCTAGGAATGGCACTACAGTGGCAGACAGGATGGCACTTAAAAAAATTAGTCCCCAGACAGCACATCATGCAAAGAAGTAAAAGAGGTGCAATGAGGTAGCTCTATGGCTAAGCTAAGCGACACAAGTGAGCGGCACAAACACCTGGCCTATCTAGGGTTGGCACTGCAGTCCCACTGCACTAATGGCGGATACCGGACACACGTCTAACACCAACATACTGTAGTTGTCAAGGCCTCAGTTATCCGCTTTGCAACAGGATGACTTTTGTCATATTTCATCTTCCTCGCAAATGACTTTTGGACAGTCATTTGCTTAATTGAAGTAGTCTTCCGACTTCCCCTCTGGGATGACGATAGACCCCCAGCAGCAACAATAGCAGCAGCGGCAGCAGCAGCAGCAGCAGTAGGAGGAAGTGGTTCTTGATCTTTCCCTATTTTATCCTCCAAACTTTTGTTCTCCATTATTTTTCTGGAGTTATATAACAAAATGCAGCAAAAGAGAACATACCTCTACACTACACAGGGCAAACCCTGTAAAAAATATTTGGATTTATTTGGAGTAAATAATATACAGCACAGGACAGCACCACTGAACTTATATGGCAGCACCACTGGACTGGACTAATACGGCAGCACCACTGGACAGGACTTATACAGCAGTACCACTGGACTGGACTTATATGGCAGTACCACTGGACTTATACGGCAGCACAGGGACACCACCACTGGACTGATGCAGCACAACACAGCACCACTGGACTGGACTTATACAGCAGCACTGGACATATGGCATCAGAGGACACCACAATTGTGACTAGACTGATGCAGCACAAGACACCACCACTGGACTGATGCAGCACAGCACCACTGGACTGGACTTATACAGCAGCACTGGACATATGGCATCAGAGGACACCACAACTGTGACTGGACTGATGCAGCACAAGACACCACCACTGGACTGATGCAGCACAGCACCACTGGACTGCACTTATACAGCTACACTGGTCATATGGCAGCAGAGTACACCACCACTGTGACTGGACTGATGCAGCATAAGACACTACACTGGACTGAGCAGCACAAGACAGTACTGGAATCGCCACCCCACTTTCCCTCCCGCACAGACACTGAGGACAGAGACACGTCCTCTCGCTACACTCTCCAATTCCGGAGTGAAAATGGCAGCGACGTGCGGCTCCTTATATGGAATCCAAAACCTGCAATAATCCGACAGCAGGATGACGTTTTGCCTAGTTCTGGTTTCCGGGTCAGGGAACCGAACCTGCCCATCTCTGGTCTATGTGTATATATATATATATATATATATATATATATATATATATGTATCCCGAAATCTGGCACTCCACGAGAACAGACTTGTAACTTTGCCGGGTGCCCTCCAGAGATCATGTCAAATGGCGTGTCTCATACAAACTTCCAACGGCGGCACTCCGGACAGGTAAATAAATCTCAAATAGACTGCATCTCTTTGCAACGTTTCAGCTCCTTTATTGAGCTTTTTTCAAGCAGGTAACATACAAAACTGTGGTACACCTCAGTTAAATACCCTCCACCTGAACACAAACATGACGTCAGTACAATGGTTCCGGCCCTCCAATACATCACAATCAGTACTTGAGTCCGTCCCAGACACCTGGGATAACTAAAACATTGTACAAACACAAAATACAACGTGTGAAAAAAAACAGAAATATTACATACATTTAAAAACAGCGACCCCATATAAATCAGCTGAAGGACTCTTAATGGCTAAATAAAACACTGTAACCCCTGTAACCGGGGACTGAATGAATCTCTGGGGTTACAGTGTTTTATTTAGCCATTAAGAGTCCTTCAGCTGATTTATATGGGTTAGTCAAAGTTCTATCATTTTGGCATTGTCTAATTGGCTGTTAACAACGTCTGATGGGTTAATATGAGTTCAGTTATTTGATATGAATTAAGGGCAAGTTATGTTTTTGTCCTTTGGATTAACATGCAATATAGTAATTTGAGTAATATATCAACATCCTTCATGGTCTAGGTCAGTGTCGCTGTTTTTAAATGTATGTAATATTTCTGTTTTTTTTCACACGTTGTATTTTGTGTTTGTACAATGTTTTAGTTATCCCAGGTGTCTGGGGCGGACTCAAGTACTGATTGTGATGTATTGGAGGGCCGGAACCATTGTACTGACGTCATGTTTGTGTTCAGGTGGAGGGTATTTAATAGAGATGAGCGCCTGAAATTTTTCGGGTTTTGTGTTTTGGTTTTGGGTTCGGTTCCGCGGCCGTGTTTTGGGTTCGAACGCGTTTTGGCAAAACCTCACCGAATTATTTTTGTCGGATTCGGGTGTGTTTTGGATTCGGGTGTTTTTTTCAAAAAACCCTAAAAAACAGCTTAAATCATAGAATTTGGGGGTAATTTTGATCCCAAAGTATTATTAACCTCAAAAAACATAATTTACACTCATTTTCAGCCTATTCTGAACACATCACACCTCACAATATTATTTTTAGTCCTAAAATTTGCACCGAGGTCGCTGTGTGAGTAAGATAAGCGACCCTAGTGGCCGACACAAACACCGGGCCCATCTAGGAGTGGCACTGCAGTGTCACGCAGGATGTCCCTTCCAAAAAACCCTCCCCAAACAGCACATGACGCAAAGAAAAAAAGAGGCGCAATGAGGTAGCTGACTGTGTGAGAAAGATAAGCGACCCTAGTGGCCGACACAAACACCGGGCCCATCTAGGAGTGGCACTGCAGTGTCACGCAGGATGTCCCTTCCAAAAAACCCTCCCCAAACAGCACATGACGCAAAGAAAAAAAGAGGCGCAATGAGGTAGCTGTGTGAGAAAGATAAGCGACCCTAGTGGCCGACACAAACACCGGGCCCATCTAGGAGTGGCACTGCAGTGTCACGCAGGATGTCCCTTCCAAAAAACCCTCCCCAAACAGCACATGACGCAAAGAAAAAAAGAGGCGCAATGAGGTAGCTGTGTGAGTAAGATTAGCGACCCTAGTGGCCGACACAAACACCGGGCCCATCTAGGAGTGGCACTGCAGTGTCACGCAGGATGGCCCTTCCAAAAAACCCTCCCCAAACAGCACATGACGCAAAGAAAAAAAGAGGCGCAATGAGGTAGCTGACTGTGTGAGTAAGATTAGCGACCCTAGTGGCCGACACAAACACCGGGCACATCTAGGAGTGGCACTGCAGTGTCACGCAGGATGTCCCTTCCAAAAAACCCTCCCCAAACAGCACATGACGCAAAGAAAAAAAGAGGCGCAATGAGGTAGCTGTGTGAGTAAGATTAGCGACCCTAGTGGCCGACACAAACACCGGGCCCATCTAGGAGTGGCACTGCAGTGTCACGCAGGATGTCCCTTCCAAAAAACCCTCCCCAATCAGCACATGATGCAAAGAAAAAGAAAAGAAAAAAGAGGTGCAAGATGGAATTATCCTTGGGCCCTCCCACCCACCCTTATGTTGTATAAACAAAACAGGACATGCACACTTTAACCAACCCATCATTTCAGTGACAGGGTCTGCCACACGACTGTGACTGATATGACGGGTTGGTTTGGACCCCCCCCAAAAAAGAAGCAATTAATCTCTCCTTGCACAAACTGGCTCTACAGAGGCAAGATGTCCACCTCATCTTCACCCTCCGATATATCACCGTGTACATCCCCCTCCTCACAGATTATCAATTCGTCCCCACTGGAATCCACCATCTCAGCTCCCTGTGTACTTTGTGGAGGCAATTGCTGCTGGTCAATGTCTCCGCGGAGGAATTGATTATAATTCATTTTAATGAACATCATCTTCTCCACATTTTCTGGATGTAACCTCGTACGCCGATTGCTGACAAGGTGAGCGGCGGCACTAAACACTCTTTCGGAGTACACACTTGTGGGAGGGCAACTTAGGTAGAATAAAGCCAGTTTGTGCAAGGGCCTCCAAATTGCCTCTTTTTCCTGCCAGTATAAGTACGGACTGTGTGACGTGCCTACTTGGATGCGGTCACTCATATAATCCTCCACCATTCTATCAATGTTGAGAGAATCATATGCAGTGACAGTAGACGACATGTCCGTAATCGTTGTCAGGTCCTTCAGTCCGGACCAGATGTCAGCATCAGCAGTCGCTCCAGACTGCCCTGCATCACCGCCAGCGGGTGGGCTCGGAATTCTGAGCCTTTTCCTCGCACCCCCAGTTGCGGGAGAATGTGAAGGAGGAGATGTTGACAGGTCGCGTTCCGCTTGACTTGACAATTTTGTCACCAGCAGGTCTTTCAACCCCAGCAGACCTGTGTCTGCCGGAAAGAGAGATCCAAGGTAGGCTTTAAATCTAGGATCGAGCACGGTGGCCAAAATGTAGTGCTCTGATTTCAACAGATTGACCACCCGTGAATCCTTGTTAAGCGAATTAAGGGCTGCATCCACAAGTCCCACATGCCTAGCGGAATTGCTCCGTGTTAGCTCCTTCTTCAATGCCTCCAGCTTCTTCTGCAAAAGCCTGATGAGGGGAATGACCTGACTCAGGCTGGCAGTGTCTGAACTGACTTCACGTGTGGCAAGTTCAAAGGGCATCAGAACCTTGCACAACGTTGAAATCATTCTCCACTGCGCTTGAGACAGGTGCATTCCATCTCCTATATCGTGCTCAATTGTATAGGCTTGAATGGCCTTTTGCTGCTCCTCCAACCTCTGAAGCATATAGAGGGTTGAATTCCACCTCGTTACCACTTCTTGCTTCAGATGATGGCAGGGCAGGTTCAGTAGTTTTTGGTGGTGCTCCAGTCTTCTGTACGTGGTGCCTGTACGCCGAAAGTGTCCCGCAATTTTTCTGGCCACCGACAGCATCTCTTGCACGCCCCTGTCGTTTTTTAAAAAATTCTGCACCACCAAATTCAAGGTATGTGCAAAACATGGGACGTGCTGGAATTTGCCCATATTTAATGCACACACAATATTGCTGGCGTTGTCCGAAGCCACAAATCCACAGGAGAGTCCAATTGGGGTAAGCCATTCCGCGATGATCTTCCTCAGTTGCCGTAAGAGGTTTTCAGCTGTGTGCGTATTCTGGAAAGCGGTGATACAAAGCGTAGCCTGCCTAGGAAAGAGTTGGCGTTTGCGAGATGCTGCTACTGGTGCCGCCGCTGCTGTTCTTGCGGCGGGAGTCCATACATCTACCCAGTGGGCTGTCACAGTCATATAGTCCTGACCCTGCCCTGCTCCACTTGTCCACATGTCCGTGGTTAAGTGGACATTGGGTACAACTGCATTTTTTAGGACACTGGTGAGTCTTTTTCTGACGTCCGTGTACATTCTCGGTATCGCCTGCCTAGAGAAGTGGAACCTAGATGGTATTTGGTAACGGGGGCACACTGCCTCAATAAATTGTCTAGTTCCCTGTGAACTAACGGCGGATACCGGACGCACGTCTAACACCAACATAGTTGTCAAGGACTCAGTTATCCGCTTTGCAGTAGGATGACTGCTGTGATATTTCATCTTCCTCGCAAAGAACTGTTGAACAGTCAATTGCTTACTGGAAGTAGTACAAGTGGGCTTAAGACTTCCCCTCTGGGATGACCATCGACTCCCAGCGGCAACAACAGCAGCGCCAGCAGCAGTAGGCGTTACACGCAAGGATGCATCGGAGGAATCCCAGGCAGGAGAGGACTCGTCAGACTTGCCAGTGACATGGCCTGCAGGACTATTGGCATTCCTGGGGAAGGAGGAAATTGACACTGAGGGAGTTGGTGGGGTGGTTTGCGTGAGCTTGGTTACAAGAGGAAGGGATTTACTGGTCAGTGGACTGCTTCCGCTGTCACCCAAAGTTTTTGAACTTGTCACTGACTTATTATGAATGCGCTGCAGGTGACGTATAAGGGAGGATGTTCCGAGGTGGTTAACGTCCTTACCCCTACTTATTACAGCTTGACAAAGGGAACACACGGCTTGACACCTGTTGTCCGCATTTCTGGTGAAATACCTCCACACCGAAGAGCTGATTTTTTTGGTATTTTCACCTGGCATGTCAACGGCCATATTCCTCCCACGGACAACAGGTGTCTCCCCGGGTGCCTGACTTAAACAAACCACCTCACCATCAGAATCCTCCTGGTCAATTTCCTCCCCAGCGCCAGCAACACCCATATCCTCCTCATCCTGGTGTACTTCAACACTGACATCTTCAATCTGACTATCAGGAACTGGACTGCGGGTGCTCCTTCCAGCACTTGCAGGGGGCATGCAAATAGTGGAAGGCGCATGCTCTTCACGTCCAGTGTTGGGAAGGTCAGGCATCGCAAACGACACAATTGGACTCTCCTTGTGGATTTGGGATTTCAAAGAACGCACAGTTCTTTGCGGTGCTTTTGCCAGCTTGAGTCTTTTCAGTTTTCTAGCGAGAGGCTGAGTGCTTCCATCCTCATGTGAAGCTGAACCACTAGCCATGAACATAGGCCAGGGCCTCAGCCGTTCCTTGCCACTCCGTGTGGTAAATGGCATATTGGCAAGTTTACGCTTCTCCTCCGACAATTTTATTTTAGGTTTTGGAGTCCTTTTTTTTCTGATATTTGGTGTTTTGGATTTGACATGCTCTGTACTATGACATTGGGCATCGGCCTTGGCAGACGACGTTGCTGGCATTTCATCGTCTCGGCCATGACTAGTGGCAGCAGCTTCAGCACGAGGTGGAAGTGGATCTTGATCTTTCCCTAATTTTGGAACCTCAACTTTTTTGTTCTCCATATTTTATAGGCAGAACTAAAAGGCACCTCAGGTAAACAATGGAGATGGATGGATTGGATACTAGTATACAATTATGGACGGACTGCCACGGTTAGGTGGTATAAAAAAACCACGGTTAGGTGGTATATATTGTAATACAATTATGGATGGACGGACTGCCTGCCGAGTGCCGACACAGAGGTAGCCACAGCCGTGAACTACCGCACTGTACACTGGTTGATAAAGAGATAGTAGTATACTCGTAACAACTAGTATGACACTATGACGACGGTATAAAGAATGAAAAAAAAACCACGGTTAGGTGGTATATATTATAATAATAATACAATTATGGATGGACGGACTGCCTGCCGACTGCCGACACAGAGGTAGCCACAGCCGTGAACTACCGCACTGTACACTGGTTGATAAAGAGATAGTAGTATACTCGTAACAACTAGTATGACACTATGACGACGGTATAAAGAATGAAAAAAAAACCACGGTTAGGTGGTATATATTATAATAATAATACAATTATGGATGGACGGACTGCCTGCCGACTGCCGACACAGAGGTAGCCACAGCCGTGAACTACCGCACTGTACACTGGTTGATAAAGAGATAGTAGTATACTCGTAACAACTAGTATGACACTATGACGACGGTATAAAGAATGAAAAAAAAACCACGGTTAGGTGGTATATATTATAATAATAATACAATTATGGATGGACGGACTGCCTGCCGACTGCCGACACAGAGGTAGCCACAGCCGTGAACTACCGCACTGTACACTGGTTGATAAAGAGATAGTAGTATACTCGTAACAACTAGTATGACACTATGACGACGGTATAAAGAATGAAAAAAAAACCACGGTTAGGTGGTATATATTATAATAATAATACAATTATGGATGGACGGACTGCCTGCCGACTGCCGACACAGAGGTAGCCACAGCCGTGAACTACCGCACTGTACACTGGTTGATAAAGAGATAGTAGTATACTCGTAACAACTAGTATGACACTATGACGACGGTATAAAGAATGAAAAAAAAACCACGGTTAGGTGGTATATATTATAATAATAATACAATTATGGATGGACGGACTGCCTGCCGACTGCCGACACAGAGGTAGCCACAGCCGTGAACTACCGCACTGTACACTGGTTGATAAAGAGATAGTAGTATACTCGTAACAACTAGTATGACACTATGACGACGGTATAAAGAATGAAAAAAAAACCACGGTTAGGTGGTATATATTATAATAATAATACAATTATGGATGGACGGACTGCCTGCCGACTGCCGACACAGAGGTAGCCACAGCCGTGAACTACCGCACTGTACACTGGTTGATAAAGAGATAGTAGTATACTCGTAACAACTAGTATGACACTATGACGACGGTATAAAGAATGAAAAAAAAACCACGGTTAGGTGGTATATATTATAATAATAATACAATTATGGATGGACGGACTGCCTGCCGACTGCCGACACAGAGGTAGCCACAGCCGTGAACTACCGCACTGTACACTGGTTGATAAAGAGATAGTAGTATACTCGTAACAACTAGTATGACACTATGACGGTATAAAGAATGAAAAAAAAACCACGGTTAGGTGGTATATATTATAATAATAATACAATTATGGATGGACGGACTGCCTGCCGACTGCCGACACAGAGGTAGCCACAGCCGTGAACTACCGCACTGTACACTGGTTGATAAAGAGATAGTAGTATACTCGTAACAACTAGTATGACACTATGACGACGGTATAAAGAAAGAAAAAAAAATACCACGGTTAGGTGGTATATATTGTAATACAATTATGGATGGACGGACTGCCTGCCGAGTTCCGACTGCCGACACAGAGGTAGCCACAGCCGTGAACTACCGCACTGTACTGTGTCTGCTGCTAATATAGACTGGTTGATAAAGAGATAGTATACAATACATACAACAATATACTACTATACTGGTGGTCAGGCACTGGTCACCACTAGTCACACTGGCAGTGGCACTCCTGCAGCAAAAGTGTGCACTGTTTAATTTTAAATTAATATAATATTATGTACTCCTGGGGGCTCCTGCTATAACAACCTGCAGTGCTCCCCAGTCTCCCCCACAATTATTATAAGCTTTGCCTTTTATACATTGATGTGCAGCACACTGGGCTGAGCTGAGTGCACACAGACTGAGTCACACTGTGTGACTGGCTGCTGCTGTGTATCGTTTTTTTTCAGGCAGAGAACGGATATAGCAGAGAACGGATATATTATATTAAAATAAATAAAAGTTAACTAACAACAACTGCACTGGTCACTGTGGTAAACTCTGTCTGACTCTGCACAATCTCTCTCTCTCTTCTAATCTAATTTCTAATGGAGAGGACGCCAGCCACGTCCTCTCCCTATCAATCTCAATGCACGTGTGAAAATGGCGGCGACGCGCGGCTCCTTCTATAGAATCCGAGTCTCGCGAGAATCCGACAGCGTCATGATGACGTTCGGGCGCGCTCGGGTTAACCGAGCAAGGCGGGAGGATCCGAGTCTGCTCGGACCCGTGAAAAAAACATGAAGTTCGTGCGGGTTCGGTTTCAGAGAAACCGAACCCGCTCATCTCTAGTATTTAACTGAGGTGTACCACAGTTTTGTATGTTACCTGCTTGAAAAAAGCTCAATAAAGGAGCTGAAACGTTGCAAAGAGATGCAGTCTATTTGAGATTTATTTACCTGTCCGGAGTGCCGCCGTTGGAAGTTTATATATATATATATATATATATTAGAGATGAGCGCCTGAAATTTTTCGGGTTTTGTGTTTTGGTTTTGGGTTCGGTTCCGCGGCCGTGTTTTGGGTTCGAACGCGTTTTGGCAAAACCTCACCGAATTTTTTTTGTCGGATTCGGGTGTGTTTTGGATTCGGGTGTTTTTTTCCAAAAACACTAAAAAACAGCTTAAATCATAGAATTTGGGGGTCATTTTGATCCCAAAGTATTATTAACCTCAAAAACCATAATTTACACTCATTTTCAGTCTATTCTGAATACCTCACACCTCACAATATTATTTTTAGTCCTAAAATTTGCACCGAGGTCGCTGTGTGAGTAAGATAAGCGACCCTAGTGGCCGACACAAACACCGGGCCCATCTAGGAGTGGCACTGCAGTGTCACGCAGGATGTCCCTTCCAAAAAACCCTCCCCAAACAGCACATGACGCAAAGAAAAAAAGAGGCGCAATGAGGTAGCTGTGTGAGTAAGATTAGCGACCCTAGTGGCCGACACAAACACCGGGCCCATCTAGGAGTGGCACTGCAGTGTCACGCAGGATGGCCCTTCCAAAAAACCCTCCCCAAACAGCACATGACGCAAAGAAAAAAAGAGGCGCAATGAGGTAGCTGTGTGAGTAAGATTAGCGACCCTAGTGGCCGACACAAACACCGGGCCCATCTAGGAGTGGCACTGCAGTGTCACGCAGGATGGCCCTTCCAAAAAACCCTCCCCAAACAGCACATGACGCAAAGAAAAAAAGAGGTGCAATGAGGTAGCTGACTGTGTGAGTAAGATTAGCGACCCTAGTGGCCGACACAAACACCGGGCCCATCTAGGAGTGGCACTGCAGTGTCACGCAGGATGTCCCTTCCAAAAAACCCTCCCCAAACAGCACATGACGCAAAGAAAAAAAGAGGCGCAATGAGGTAGCTGTGTGAGTAAGATTAGCGACCCTAGTGGCCGACACAAACACCGGGCCCATCTAGGAGTGGCACTGCAGTGTCACGCAGGATGGCCCTTCCAAAAAACCCTCCCCAAACAGCACATGACGCAAAGAAAAAAAGAGGCGCAATGAGGTAGCTGACTGTGTGAGTAAGATTAGCGACCCTAGTGGCCGACACAAACACCGGGCCCATCTAGGAGTGGCACTGCAGTGTCACGCAGGATGTCCCTTCCAAAAAACCCTCCCCAAACAGCACATGACGCAAAGAAAAAAAGAGGCGCAATGAGGTAGCTGACTGTGTGAGTAAGATTAGCGACCCTAGTGGCCGACACAAACACCGGGCCCATCTAGGAGTGGCACTGCAGTGTCACACAGGATGTCCCTTCCAAAAAACCCTCCCCAATCAGCACATGATGCAAAGAAAAAGAAAAGAAAAAAGAGGTGCAAGATGGAATTGTCCTTGGGCCCTCCCACCCACCCTTATGTTGTATAAACAAAACAGGACATGCACACTTTAACCAACCCATCATTTCAGTGACAGGGTCTGCCACACGACTGTGACTGATATGACGGGTTGGTTTGGACCCCCCCCAAAAAAGAAGCAATTAATCTCTCCTTGCACAAACTGGCTCTACAGAGGCAAGATGTCCACCTCATCTTCACCCTCCGATATATCACCGTGTACATCCCCCTCCTCACAGATTATCAATTCGTCCCCACTGGAATCCACCATCTCAGCTCCCTGTGTACTTTGTGGAGGCAATTGCTGCTGGTCAATGTCTCCGCGGAGGAATTGATTATAATTCATTTTAATGAACATCATCTTCTCCACATTTTCTGGATGTAACCTCGTACGCCGATTGCTGACAAGGTGAGCGGCGGCACTAAACACTCTTTCGGAGTACACACTTGTGGGAGGGCAACTTAGGTAGAATAAAGCCAGTTTGTGCAAGGGCCTCCAAATTGCCTCTTTTTCCTGCCAGTATAAGTACGGACTGTGTGACGTGCCTACTTGGATGCGGTCACTCATATAATCCTCCACCATTCTATCAATGTTGAGAGAATCATATGCAGTGACAGTAGACGACATGTCCGTAATCGTTGTCAGGTCCTTCAGTCCGGACCAGATGTCAGCATCAGCAGTCGCTCCAGACTGCCCTGCATCACCGCCAGCGGGTGGGCTCGGAATTCTGAGCCTTTTCCTCGCACCCCCAGTTGCGGGAGAATGTGAAGGAGGAGATGTTGACAGGTCGCGTTCCGCTTGACTTGACAATTTTGTCACCAGCAGGTCTTTCAACCCCAGCAGACCTGTGTCTGCCGGAAAGAGAGATCCAAGGTAGGCTTTAAATCTAGGATCGAGCACGGTGGCCAAAATGTAGTGCTCTGATTTCAACAGATTGACCACCCGTGAATCCTTGTTAAGCGAATTAAGGGCTGCATCCACAAGTCCCACATGCCTAGCGGAATCGCTCCCTTTTAGCTCCTTCTTCAATGCCTCCAGCTTCTTCTGCAAAAGCCTGATGAGGGGAATGACCTGACTCAGGCTGGCAGTGTCTGAACTGACTTCACGTGTGGCAAGTTCAAAGGGCATCAGAACCTTGCACAACGTTGAAATCATTCTCCACTGCACTTGAGACAGGTGCATTCCACCTACTATATCGTGCTCAATTGTATAGGCTTGAATGGCCTTTTGCTGCTCCTCCAACCTCTGAAGCATATAGAGGGTTGAATTCCACCTCGTTACCACTTCTTGCTTCAGATGATGGCAGGGCAGGTTCAGTAGTTTTTGGTGGTGCTCCAGTCTTCTGTACGTGGTGCCTGTACGCCGAAAGTGTCCCGCAATTTTTCTGGCCACCGACAGCATCTCTTGCACGCCCCTGTCGTTTTTTAAAAAATTCTGCACCACCAAATTCAAGGTATGTGCAAAACATGGGACGTGCTGGAATTTGCCCATATTTAATGCACACACAATATTGCTGGCGTTGTCCGATGCCACAAATCCACAGGAGAGTCCAATTGGGGTAAGCCATTCCGCGATGATCTTCCTCAGTTGCCGTAAGAGGTTTTCAGCTGTGTGCGTATTCTGGAAAGCGGTGATACAAAGCGTAGCCTGCCTAGGAAAGAGTTGGCGTTTGCGAGATGCTGCTACTGGTGCCGCCGCTGCTGTTCTTGCGGCGGGAGTCCATACATCTACCCAGTGGGCTGTCACAGTCATATAGTCCTGACCCTGCCCTGCTCCACTTGTCCACATGTCCGTGGTTAAGTGGACATTGGGTACAACTGCATTTTTTTGGACACTGGTGAGTCTTTTTCTGACGTCCGTGTACATTCTCGGTATCGCCTGCCTAGAGAAGTGGAACCTAGATGGTATTTGGTAACGGGGGCACACTGCCTCAATAAATTGTCTAGTTCCCTGTGAACTAACGGCGGATACCGGACGCACGTCTAACACCAACATAGTTGTCAAGGACTCAGTTATCCGCTTTGCAGTAGGATGACTGCTGTGATATTTCATCTTCCTCGCAAAGGACTGTTGAACAGTCAATTGCTTACTGGAAGTAGTACAAGTGGGCTTACGACTTCCCCTCTGGGATGACCATCGACTCCCAGCGGCAACAACAGCAGCGCCAGCAGCAGTAGGCGTTACACGCAAGGATGCATCGGAGGAATCCCAGGCAGGAGAGGACTCGTCAGAATTGCCAGTGACATGGCCTGCAGGACTATTGGCATTCCTGGGGAAGGAGGAAATTGACACTGAGGGAGTTGGTGGGGTGGTTTGCGTGAGCTTGGTTACAAGAGGAAGGGATTTACTGGTCAGTGGACTGCTTCCGCTGTCACCCAAAGTTTTTGAACTTGTCACTGACTTATTATGAATGCGCTGCAGGTGACGTATAAGGGAGGATGTTCCGAGGTGGTTAACGTCCTTACCCCTACTTATTACAGCTTGACAAAGGGAACACACGGCTTGACACCTGTTGTCCGCATTTCTGGTGAAATACCTCCACACCGAAGAGCTGATTTTTTTGGTATTTTCACCTGGCATGTCAACGGCCATATTCCTCCCACGGACAACAGGTGTCTCCCCGGGTGCCTGACTTAAACAAACCACCTCACCATCAGAATCCTCCTGGTCAATTTCCTCCCCAGCGCCAGCAACACCCATATCCTCCTCATCCTGGTGTACTTCAACACTGACATCTTCAATCTGACTATCAGGAACTGGACTGCGGGTGCTCCTTCCAGCACTTGCAGGGGGCGTGCAAATGGTGGAAGGCGCATGCTCTTCACGTCCAGTGTTGGGAAGGTCAGGCATCGCAACCGACACAATTGGACTCTCCTTGTGGATTTGGGATTTCAAAGAACGCACAGTTCTTTGCGGTGCTTTTGCCAGCTTGAGTCTTTTCAGTTTTCTAGCGAGAGGCTGAGTGCTTCCATCCTCATGTGAAGCTGAACCACTAGCCATGAACATAGGCCAGGGCCTCAGCCGTTCCTTGCCACTCCGTGTGGTAAATGGCATATTGGCAAGTTTACGCTTCTCCTCCGACAATTTTATTTTAGGTTTTGGAGTCCTTTTTTTACTGATATTTGGTGTTTTGGTTTTGACATGCTCTGTACTATGCCATTGGGCATCGGCCTTGGCAGACGACGTTGCTGGCATTTCATCGTCTCGGCCATGACTAGTGGCAGCAGCTTCAGCACGAGGTGGAAGTGGATCTTGATCTTTCCCTAATTTTGGAACCTCAACATTTTTGTTCTCCATATTTTAATAGGCACAACTAAAAGGCACCTCAGGTAAACAATGGAGATGGATGGATTGGATACTAGTATACAATTATGGACGGGCTGCCGAGTGCCGACACAGAGGTAGCCACAGCCGTGAACTACCGCACTGTACTGTGTCTGCTGCTAATATATAGACTGGTTGATAAAGAGATAGTATACTCGTAACTAGTATGTATGTATAAAGAAAGAAAAAAAAACCACGGTTAGGTGGTATATACAATTATGGACGGGCTGCCGAGTGCCGACACAGAGGTAGCCACAGCCGTGAACTACCGCACTGTACTGTGTCTGCTGCTAATATATAGACTGGTTGATAAAGAGATAGTATACTCGTAACTAGTATGTATGTATAAAGAAAGAAAAAAAAACCACGGTTAGGTGGTATATACAATTATGGACGGGCTGCCGAGTGCCGACACAGAGGTAGCCACAGCCGTGAACTACCGCACTGTACTGTGTCTGCTGCTAATATATAGACTGGTTGATAAAGAGATAGTATACTCGTAACTAGTATGTATGTATAAAGAAAGAAAAAAAAACCACGGTTAGGTGGTATATACAATTATGGACGGGCTGCCGAGTGCCGACACAGAGGTAGCCACAGCCGTGAACTACCGCACTGTACTGTGTCTGCTGCTAATATATAGACTGGTTGATAAAGAGATAGTATACTCGTAACTAGTATGTATGTATAAAGAAAGAAAAAAAAACCACGGTTAGGTGGTATATACAATTATGGACGGGCTGCCGAGTGCCGACACAGAGGTAGCCACAGCCGTGAACTACCGCACTGTACTGTGTCTGCTGCTAATATATAGACTGGTTGATAAAGAGATAGTATACTCGTAACTAGTATGTATGTATAAAGAAAGAAAAAAAAACCACGGTTAGGTGGTATATACAATTATGGACGGGCTGCCGAGTGCCGACACAGAGGTAGCCACAGCCGTGAACTACCGCACTGTACTGTGTCTGCTGCTAATATATAGACTGGTTGATAAAGAGATAGTATACTCGTAACTAGTATGTATGTATAAAGAAAGAAAAAAAAACCACGGTTAGGTGGTATATACAATTATGGACGGGCTGCCGAGTGCCGACACAGAGGTAGCCACAGCCGTGAACTACCGCACTGTACTGTGTCTGCTGCTAATATAGACTGGTTGATAAAGAGATAGTATACTCGTAACTAGTATGTATGTATAAAGAATGAAAAAAAAACCACGGTTAGGTGGTATATACAATTATGGACGGGCTGCCGAGTGCCGACACAGAGGTAGCCACAGCCGTGAACTACCGCACTGTACTGTGTCTGCTGCTAATATATAGACTGGTTGATAAAGAGATAGTATACTCGTAACTAGTATGTATGTATAAAGAAAGAAAAAAAAACCACGGTTAGGTGGTATATACAATTATGGACGGGCTGCCGAGTGCCGACACAGAGGTAGCCACAGCCGTGAACTACCGCACTGTACTGTGTCTGCTGCTAATATATAGACTGGTTGATAAAGAGATAGTATACTCGTAACTAGTATGTATGTATAAAGAAAGAAAAAAAAACCACGGTTAGGTGGTATATACAATTATGGACGGGCTGCCGAGTGCCGACACAGAGGTAGCCACAGCCGTGAACTACCGCACTGTACTGTGTCTGCTGCTAATATAGACTGGTTGATAAAGAGATAGTATACTACTAATATTATATACTGGTGGTCAGGTCACTGGTCACTAGTCACACTGGCAGTGGCACTCCTGCAGCAAAAGTGTGCACTGTTTAATTTTAATATAATATTATGTACTCCTGGCTCCTGCTATAACCTATAACTGGCACTGCAGTAGTGCTCCCCAGTCTCCCCCACAATTATAAGCTGTGTGAGCTGAGCAGTCAGACAGATATATAATATATATAGATGATGCAGCACACTGGCCTGAGCCTGAGCAGTGCACACAGATATGGTATGTGACTGACTGAGTCACTGTGTGTATCGCTTTTTTCAGGCAGAGAACGGATATATTAAATAAACTGCACTGTGTGTCTGGTGGTCACTCACTATATAATATATTATGTACTCCTGGCTCCTGCTATAACCTATAACTGGCACTGCAGTAGTGCTCCCCAGTCTCCCCCACAATTATAAGCTGTGTGAGCTGAGCAGTCAGACAGATATATATAATATTATATATAGATAATAGATGATGCAGCACACTGGCCTGAGCCTGAGCAGTGCACACAGATATGGTATGTGACTGAGTCACTGTGTGCTGTGTATCGCTTTTTTCAGGCAGAGAACGGATTATATTATGTACTCCTGGCTCCTGCTATAACCTATAACTGGCACTGCAGTAGTGCTCCCCAGTCTCCCCCACAATTATAAGCTGTGTGAGCTGAGCAGTCAGACAGATATATATAATATTATATATAGATAATAGATGATGCAGCACACTGGCCTGAGCCTGAGCAGTGCACACAGATATGGTATGTGACTGAGTCACTGTGTGCTGTGTATCGCTTTTTTCAGGCAGAGAACGGATTATAAATAAAAGTGGTGGTCACTGGTCACTATCAGCAAAACTCTGCACTGTACACTACTGAGTACTCCTAATGCTCCCCAAAATTAGTAAATCAAGTGTCTCTCTAATCTATTCTAATTCTAAACGGAGAGGACGCCAGCCACGTCCTCTCCCTATCAATCTCAATGCACGTGTGAAAATGGCGGCGACGCGCGGCTCCTTATATAGAATCCGAGTCTCGCGATAGAATCCGAGCCTCGCGAGAATCCGACAGCGTCATGATGACGTTCGGGCGCGCTCGGGTTAACCGAGCAAGGCGGGAAGATCCGAGTCGCTCGGACCCGTGAAAAAAAACATGAAGTTCTGGCGGGTTCGGATTCAGAGAAACCGAACCCGCTCATCTCTAATATATATATATATATATATATGTATATATATAGTGGCAGTCCAGTCCGGATGCCACCCTGGGTGTTTGCAAGACAAGGCACAACAGTTCGGGTGCCCCGAGCTAAGGCGACTTGGGTTTAGGACTGGACCAAGAGGAAGCCCAGGGAAGTGTTGGGATATAGCAGGTTGTCTCTTTAATGTTGTGTCAAAGATTATCTGGCAGTTGGAAATTATGTTATTGTATTGCTGTTGATACACAGACATACCTGGCAATTTCATACATGAGATCCCATCCATGCAGGTCCAGTCCAGGTATTGGAGCAAGCGCTCCCAGCAATCAGGCACACCTGTGCCACACTTTTATAAAGCTCATTAGGGCAAGGGCTCAGGGCCAGGCGACCAGTGGGTTAGATACAGGGAGCCTGAGATTGTGTACATGCTGTTTGTGAACTGGTGCCTAATTAAGGTACCCATTGAAACTTGCTGTGAAACGTCGGTTTACTATGCTGTGGTAGTAAACGGACTGCTTTTCTTTCATACAATTGTGTCAGCGTCTTGTCTGGTGGAAGGTCGCTTGTTACAAATTGGCGCCCGAACAGGGACCCTCTGCTGGATGCACCAAGCGCAGCGGGAACCCAGTGGCTGCAGGAGCTGCCGGAGCCGTGACAGTCTCCACAGACTCTGCAAACTTCCTCTGGTCAGATTAGTAACCAGCCAAGGTGTGTGTGTGTCAATAAGTTTTTTTTTCCTTTGTGTGTTTTTTTGTTGTTGTTGTTGTTGAATTGTGGTTTGGTGGTGTATGTTAAGGGATGAGAGATTCATACATCGTGCATCCGTCCCGTCCACCATGGAGGAGTTGTTAATGGCCCTAACTAATGTGGCTGCGGGGCAACAATCCCAGATGCAGCTTCTCCAAACACAAGTACAAGCTCAGCAGGAAACCCTGTGTCTGATTCGTGATGAAGTGGGTTTCCTGTGACAGCATCACCAGGAGCCTAGGCCATTGCAAAAGATGTGTCCCTCAGATGATGTAGAAGCCTACCTGGGGACCTTTGAGCGCGCAGCCGCACGCCTGGAATGGCCAGGGGATAGCTGGGCGAATAAGCTGGCCCCATATTTGACGGGGGATCCCCAGAAAACGTACCATCACCTCCCGGCGGACCAGGCATCTACCTATTTGCAGCTTAAAGCTGCCATACTGGGTCGCATCGGCATAACCAAGGCCTGCAAAGCCAAGCGGTTCCAGGACTGGCGATGGACCTCGACAGAGAAATCTCGAATCCAGCTGGCTGAACTTCTAAAAATGGCGAGGTCTTGGCTTCAGCCGGAAAAGAATACGGCTGCCCAAGTGGTGGAGACCTTAGCTATAGACCACTGTGTGCGGGTCATAGACAAAGGCATGCAGAGGTGGGTTCTCCAGGCTGACCCTCAAAATATAGAGCACCTAGCCGCAGCAATGGAGATATATACTGTGCTGGGAAAAATGGCTAAGCCCTCAGACCAAGAGACTCTACCAGTCCCAAGACCCCGGACCCGTCAACCTCAGGAAATGGGGGCCCGGACCAATCTGGTCATCTGCTATGAGGGCAGGGACCAGGGCCACATCCGAAAGGACTGTACCAAACAACCTGAGCCTATGGAGTGCGGAGCAGGGAAATCAGGGCAACTAGCCTACAGCTTTGTTGGAAGCAAGGGTTTTCCTGTGCCCTTCCGATTTCAGGTGACTCTCCAGATTGCAGCACGGCCATTCCAGACGCTTCTCGATACCGGGAGTGAATTGTCAATTATCTCCGTGGGGTCGGTTACTGAAGTCGCTGACTAGGACTTACCTGAGGTTGAGGTGATCTGCGTCCATGGTGCCACTCACAAGAACCCCAGAGTGCAGTTTCCAGTACAACATTGGGGGCGGACAATCCAGCTGGTGGCAGCCGTCGCCCTGCACTCGCCCTATCATTTGATCCTGAGGCGAGATTTCGCTGGCCTATCGGAACTGTTGGCGTTTCAACTCGAGGAGCTGCCTTCTTCTCCCAGCTTCGTGGCTCGAAGGTTGAGTAAGTCCTCGGGAACCGAGTGTGTGTGTGGAGTCGGTATGTCTACGCCAGAAGAGCTGACCAATCCCGGAGGAGGCGAGTGACAAAAGGACATTAAGAACTGTCATGTTTCACTTTAGGATTTCGGATGAGACCAGCAGGGAGGCCCGAATCTCGCGAATGCTTTCCAGAACATTTTACTTATAATGGGGAAATGTATTCACCCTTACCCAGTGTGGGCAGCCCTTATTTCATTGTAGAGAAGGATTTACTATATCGGATTGTCGAATAGGGCAAGAAAGTTGGGCAGCTTATAGTACCACGGGTCCATCAGCCTCTGGTCCTGGAAGCTGCCCATTCACGGTTGTGGGGAGGACATTTGGGGGAGGAGAAAACTCTGCAGAGGATACAGCAGCGGTTTTTCTGGCTGGGAATCCGAGCGTCAGTAGCAAAGTACTGTCAGGAGTGTCCCATCTGCAAGCGTACTGCACCAAAGGCCCAATACAGAGTACAGAGCTCCCCTCATCCCTCTTCCGGTAATTTTCGTTCCCTTTGAAAGGATTGGGATGGATATTGTGAGATCAGTAGAAAATCAGCAAGGAGACATCAGTATATCTTAGTCCTCCTTGATTATGCCACACGATACCCTGAAGCCATCCCTCTAAGAAATATGAAGACAGCAACCATTGCCTAAGAACTATTGCTGATCTTCTCCCGCCTGGGCATACCCAAGGAGGTCCTCAATGACCAGGGGACCCCCTTCATGTCCTGGCTGATGAGCGACTTATATCGGCTACTGGGGGCTAAGAAGATTTGCACCTCAGTGTATCAACCCCAGACTGATGGCTTGGTGGAGCGTTTTAACAGCACAATCAAGCAGATGCTCAGGAGGGCAGTCGCCCAGGACAAAAGGGATTGGGACCAGCCCCTTCCTTTTCTGATGTTCGCCATCTGAGAGGTTCCCTAGTCCTCTACGGGCTTCAGCCCCTTTGAGCTGCTGTATGGCAGACAGCCCCGGGGAATCCCGGACCTCCTAAAGGAAGGATGGGAACAACAGACGTCCCCGAACCAAATGTAGTACAGTTCATTCACCAGCTCTACGGGCGGTTCCAGCAGATAGCTCTGTTGGTCAGGGACCATATGACTCAGGCCCAGTCTCGACAGAAACGTCATTATGATGTCCCAGCTGAGAAACAGAGTTTTAACCCTGGAGACAAGGTCCTGGTCCTGGTACCCACAGTGGACGGCAAGCTTAATGCCCATTGGCAAGGGCCATATACAGTGCTCGAGGCTGTGGGACCAGTGACTTATCGTGTGAGCCAACCGGGAAAGCAGAAGCTTACACAGATCTATCATGTAAATCTGCTGAAGCCTTGGAAGGAAAGCTCAGAGACAGCAACTGCAAGAGTGGCCAAGATCTCGGCATGAGCGGTCCCTATTGACAGATTTCTCAACGAGGTCAAGACACGTCAAGCTCAAGACATGGTCAGGAGAAATTCAGCGATTCCAGGGAGGACTAAAATCATCGATCACGATATTGTTACCCCTACGGGGGTAGTGGTCAATCTGTGGCTGTACCGGATACCCGAGGCAAAGAGGGACGCAGTACACAAGGAAGTGGAGGAAATGTTATGCCTGGGGTTTTTGAAGAGTCCACCAGCGGGTGGAATAACCCCATAGTGCTGGTTCCCAAGCTGTCCGGAGCACTGCGGTTCTGCAACGACTTACGCAGAACCAAGTATCTAAATTTGATGCCTACCCCATGTCAAGTGTTGATGAGATGATCGAGCAACTGGCCCAAAGCCAATACTTGACCACTCTTGACCTTACTAAAGGCTATTGGCAGATTCCCCTCACCGAGGCTGCCAAGGCGAAAATTACTTTTTCCACCCCAGATGGCCTGTTTCAGTATCGAGTCTTGCCATTTGGTCTTCACGGGGCCCCAGCCACGTTCCAGCAGGCTATGAATAAGCTCCTCCAGCCCCACTGGAAGTACGCAGCCGCGTACCTAGATGACATTGTTATCTTCAACGATGTCTGGAAGTCTCATCTGGCCAAAGTGGAAGCCGTATTAAAGACTCTGCACTTCCACGGCTTCAAGGCCAATCCAGAAAAGTGTGTGATAGGTATGTCGGAGGCCAAGTACTTGGGGTACGTGGTGGGCCGGGGCTAAATCAAACCTCAGGTCAATAAGGTGGAGGCGGTTGGGAACAGAGATATGCCACTGTAGAGCAGGAATGCCTGGCTATCAAGTGGGCAGTAGAGACTCTGAGGTATTATCTCCTGGGACGGGAGTTCACCTTAATCACGATCATGCTCCACTCCAATGGATGTGCCTGAATAAGGAGACCAACGCCTGGGTAACACTGTGGTTCCTTTCCTTCCAGCCGTACCACTTCAAGGTCCAGCACAGAGCAGGAGGATTACAGGGCAACGCGGATGCCCTTTCAAGGAAGTTCCTCTCCTCAAAAGATGCAGAGCTATGTGGGGTGAAGCTAGAGGGGGAGGAGGACTCGGAGAGAGACCGACCCGAAAAGGGGTACGCCTGTTGAGATTGGCGAGCAGGTATGTGCGCCAAAGAAGGACTCAGTTTCACCCGTTGGCTCCAAGCTTAGGGGGAGGATATGTGGCAGTCCAGTCCGCATGCCACCCTGGGTGTTTGCAGGACAGGGCACAACAGTTCGGGGTTTAGGGCTGGACCGAGAGGAAGCCCAGGGAGGTGTTGGGATATAGCAGGTTGTCTCTTTAATGTTGTGTCAAAGATTATCTGGCAGTTGGAAATTATGTTATTGTATTGCTGTTGATACACAGACATACCTGGCAATTTCATACATGAGATCCCATCCATGCAGGTCCAGTCCAGGTATTGGAGCAAGCGCTCTCAGCAATCAGGCACACCTGTGCCACACGTTTATAAAGATCATTAGGGCAAGGGCCAGGTGATAGAAGGCGGGCCAGTGTGTTAGAGACAGGGAGCCTGAGATTGTGTACATGCTGTTTGTGAACTGGTGCCTAATTAAGGTACCCATTGAAACTTGCTGTGTAACGTCGGTTTACTATGCTGTGGAAGTAAATGGACTGCTTTTCTTTCATACAACTGTGTCAGCGTCTTGTCTGATGGAAGGTCGCTTGTTATAATATATATATATATATATATATATATATATACTAAATCCAGAAGATAGCACCCGTCGGACTTCTCATAAAAAGACTCAAGGACACAGACTTCAGAGTGCAAGCTTTCGGGATTTAATGTCCTTCGTCAAGCAGTGTACAGAAACAAGGTAACAATGTGCTCAACTTAAATCATCCCTTCCCCAGACCTCGAGGACGCCGGGTGGCCACGGGTTCCGGCGGCCGCGCTGAAAGGGCTTCCAGAGTCAAGCTCCTTCCTGACCTCTCTACGTCACACCTCCCGTTGCCGCGGCAACCCGATGTCCGCATCTAATAACAAACCAAAGCATTAGAAGTACATTTGAGCAATATTATCCAATGGGTATCCATAAACTGAAATGGAGTGTTTCTCTGGGCAGAGCAATACTGCTCATGCTTCTGAGGAAACTGGGTGTTGCTCTGTCCAGAGAAACCCATCAAGCTTGCCTGTCACCATCTTCAGTCACCACCTATTGGATCTACATGGACTTACTGCTAAATTGAGGATCTATCTCACCACACTCCATTTCAGTTTATGGATACCCATTGGATTTAGATGCGGAAACCCTGTTGCACGGCATCATAGATTTTCTGCCAAGGGACTGCCAAGAGAGACCATCCTGACTGGGTAACATCCTGTATAAATTAACTGATTGAGAAGTTCTGGGAAATAACGCTTGTCCTATTTCCATGCTACATTACCATTAGTGGTGACAACAATAGTGAGACGGTGTATTGGAGCACTTTCTCACCCATTTTATAGTTGTAATAAAATTTGTGAATCTTTTACCTATCCGTCTATTCACTATTACTATAATATAAAATATCCTAATATATATATATATTTATATATATATATATACACATAATACATATACAGTATATAGATTTTAAGTATTTTCATTAAGGTTATAGGATAAACAACAGCACTGGTTTTCTTCCTTTTATTGTGCTTCATTATTAGGGATTGGCACCCTTTACCAGCTGCTATTGGCAGCGCAGTGGATATTTCTTATTGTTCTATGCATCTTTACATAGATCATTTTTAATGATAAAGGAGATATTTATTTTGTCTGGGGTAGGATAATCATGTCTATATCCTATCTTCCTTTGTGTGCTCGAGTGGTTAAAATTTTATTTTTTTATCTGGCTCTATTTACCATTAAGGGCGAAATGCAATAGTCCCCAAGTTGCGGCAAGTGCAGGGATACCGGCGTTTTAGCGGCGAGATTTAAATTAAAGTGACAATTTTTTTTCATAAGGCAAAATCAGGATGGATTGGAATTGCCTTTTTAATAACTACCGCATTAAATCTCGTGGCTACATTGACTAAATCTCGGCACTTGCTGCAACTCGCAGCTTTTTACACCGGTAAAGAGGCCCAGCATTCCAGTCACAAAGCCCAAGAGGGAATGGCAAGAGCTTACAGGGCTATTAGCATTCTGAGAGGTGAAGGGTGTGCGTGCGTGTGTGGGGGCACATTTTTTTTCTCATCATAGAGGCCTGTGGATCAGGGTGGGGCTGCCCATCTGACATTTCTGACAAATGCCAGAAGGGCCGATGGGTTTATGCCTTTCAGAGAGACTGGGGCTGGCCGAGCAGCTCAGCCTCCCGGCACTCTGCTCTTTTGCCTGGCTCACATAGACAGGGGCTGGCTGAGCAGCTCAGCCTCCCGGCACTCTGCTCTTTTGCCTGGCTCACATAGACAGGGGCTGGCTGAGCAGCTCAGCCTCCCGGCACTCTGCTCTTTTGCCTGGCTCACATAGACTGGGGCTGGCCGAGCAGCTCAGCCTCCCGGCACTCTGCTCTTTTGCCTGGCTCACATAGACAGGGGCTGGCTGAGCAGCTCTGCCTCCTGGCACTCTGCCTGGATACTGGGCATAGAGAGACAGGAACGTGTCATGATGAGGCCACCCCCCCTGTGACTTGTGACACATCCCTTTGAACCATGACCACATCCCCTTTGCCAGGGCTGGGATGGGATGGGATGGGGGGGGGGGGGGTTGCTCAGTTCATGTGCATGGGAAGTATTCTGTCTCATGACAATACCTGATCTCCGCCAGCTTTGGGCTGTTGCAGAATTCGAGTCCTTTTGTGGAGGGATTTGACTATTCCCACTGATAAAAAAGAGAAACCCATCCTATCCACCCTTTAACTCATTATAACGAGACAAAAAACGAGACACAGATTTACCTCTTCTGATAATCTCCTCTAAAACTGACTCTTCTCTTCTGAAGGCATTCATTTTGCTCCAGCACAAATTGCACTATGGAGATCCAATGTTGCCCTTTAAAGATGTCTTAAGTATTATTATCTATTTATTAACAGTTTCTTATATGGCGCCAGAGCCGGCCCTAACCAATATGATGCCCTAGGCAAGATTTTGGCTGGTGCCCCCTAGCACCGCCACTAGTTCTGCAGGAGATGCCTGGCATGAGTCATCTGACAGCTCTGCTAACGTCTGGCGCCTTTTGTTTATGAAAATGCATCTTATTTGCATTACTATGTGGCTAGGTTGCACAAGCAGCTTCTGCTGATTAAAATGATATGCAGCATGCCTATATTCTGTGTGCGACTGCGGCTGTATCTGCATAGGAAATGCTACATTACAGTGATTTCCAGGAATACACTACAATGTAGTATTTCATATGCAGATACTGCCGCAGTCACACACAGAATATAGGCATGCCGCATATCATTTTAATCAGAAGAAGCTGCTGGTGCCCCTAAGCATACCAAATGCCCTAGGCAATTGCCTAGTTTGCCTATGCCTAAGGCCGGCTCTGTATGGCGCAGCAAATTTTGTTACGCTTTACAATTGGAAACCGTGATAACATAAAACTCGCAGAGGTAGGAAGGCCCTGCTCGCAAGCTTAAGATCTATACATATGTCTTTCTGTGTGCTCCATACTGAGATAGTTTTTTTTATTTTATTTTATTGGTATTAGAAAAACACTAAAAATAAGCTTTTTCCCTCATAAACTCTCCATGGCAGATAGCCTCCATACATCATTCATACCCTCTTAATACTAAAATAACGACACAGACAACTGAAAATGCGGTGAAAAGGGTCAGCATATTTATTTTGTGTGAGGAAGGCCTATTTCCATCTAAAAAAATAAATAAATTCCCTCCTCTAACTATGGTGGCTGGGAGAAGAACGGTTGCATAAAACAATGAAATATAAAGCAAAATATGTAAAAAAAAAATTGAAAAATTCAAATTAATAATTTCTTCAGGGCCTCCTGCCCTTAAGCACTGGGATGGGCCTACTGCCTCCATCCCCAGCTCCATCTGCAACTCATAAGTGCCGAGCTATTCGCCCAAATGAAAACTTGGACCAACTGTCCTACTTATTCAACTTAAGGGACAGCTCTACTAAAGTGTACTGTATCTAGGGACCCACCTGGTCCGGTGATGTCCCTAGAGGTAAAAACTAACATAGACTAACCACTTTCTTAAAAGCAGCTGTCCCTCAGGGAAAAATTAATTAAACCAACCAGATATTAACTGACCGTTCTGAACCCGGCCACCTCAAAGCTGACACTAAAAATGACTACAACCTATAAACCATCTAAGGGAGGGAGGGAGGGAGGGCAAAAGCTTCTTGGCGAAGAGGCTGAAGTTAATAAAACATCCCCTCACATGTTCCCTATGTCTCCTCCTACCCTAAAATTGACAACCATCTGCAGTCATGAAGCAATTCTTCCCAAACTAAAAAGTTAACTCCTCAGTTGCCAGCCTATTAAAATGCTGTATTTCAGCCATAGCCAGGAGGTTTATGTCGCTTCGGTGACATGTAAGTGTCCTCAGCGTTCTTTCTTACCAGTGTGGCACCCCAGAACTGTGTGTGTGTGTGTGTGTGTGTGTGTGTGTGTGTGTGTGTGTGTGTGTGTGTGTGTGTGTGTGTGCGCAGCAGGAGAAGTGCTTAGGCAGGAGGAGTTAACTGCAGCCCTGGGTCTAGTCACATGGCCTGAGGAGAGAGGCTTCTGGGAAGAAGAAGGAGAGCGTGGTGTGTGCAGGCAGACGGAGGAATGCGGAGCAGAGCGGGAGCTGTAAGCTGGAGAGAGAGGGAGATGCAGGGCGCTGGGTGGTGAGAGCAGCGCTGTTATAGAGAGCAGTGGAGTGTTGCAGGAGAGCAGGCCGCCAGGCCTGGTGATAGGCGTGGACGCCACGGCCATCTTAAAGGGGAGAGTGAGGAGCGATTACAGCAGAAACAGCCAGCTTGAAATTCCGTTTCCTGGGTGTGAGTGAGTACTGTTTGTAACTGACAGCCAGCCACAGTCAAATGTACTTTTCAGTTTCCACTACCTGTGTTACAAACTAGCCAGTGACTGAGAAGGGTGCAGCCAGCAGCGCCATATTCAGGGCCGGATTAACAATGGGGCGGGTGGAGCTGCAGCTCCAGGCCCCCCATTGAAAATAGGCGTGCACGATCCCATGCAATGCAGTGCAGCCAGCCAGCAGTGATGACAGGAGAAATACTTTTCTCCTGTCATCACTCATCAAGAGCATACACCTCCCTCCCGGCCAAGGCTCAGCCTATACCCTCCGGCCTCCGGCCTGCTCAAAGTGTGCACAACCGACCCCTCGTGGTACCTGAAGTTCAGACCCCGGCTGTGCTACACTCTGCCCGGACTGCGATAAGCTCCGCCCCGGCCGTGATAAGCTCCGCCCCTTGAGTGTCCTGCAGCTGTGCTCCCTCAGATTGTCAGAAGCTCCGTTCCCATGTCATCAAAGTCTATCCCCGCATCTTGATAAGCTCCGCCCCCTGCTTAACGCCATCCACATTAAGCCTGGAGCCACGCCTCCTCCCCCCCAGGAAGCCCGCAGCTCCGCCCCCTTCTCCGATTAGCTCCGCCCCCTCAACAGGCAGTAGCTTTGTCCTATAGTTTCATCAGAATTGCTGCCAATTCAACTGCTGCTGTCAGTGTCACTCAGTCCTGTCCTCCAGAGATGTAAATATGCCGCCAAACAACAATGTGAGGACCTGGATTAAGGCCCAGGAGGGCCTGTGGCACTTACACAAGGGAGCCCCTATTGCTAACAGTGTGTGTAAATAAATATATATATATATATATATATATATTACAGTATATGGAATGGCAGGGCTGTTACTAGCACTGTGCTATTCTGCCTTGCATACAGTGCAGTTCGTTTGGGGGAACTACCGGCAGCCGCTGCACTATGGGGGTAATTCCAAGTTGATCGCAGCAGGAACTTTGTTAGCAGTTGGGCAAAACCATGTGCACTGCAGGGGAGGCAGATATAACATGTGCAGAGAGAGTTAGATTTGGGTGGGGTGAGTTCAATCTGCAATCTAAATTGCAGTGTAAAAATAAAGCAGCCAGTATTTATATTTACCCTGCACAGAAACAAAATAACCCACCCAAATCTAACTCTCTCTGCACGTTATATCTGTCCCCCTTGCTAAAAAATTTCCTGCTGCGATCAACTTGGAATTACCCCCTATATCTTCTGATGGGCCTGCAACCAGGAAGTGAAGAGCTGTGCAGCATCTCCGCGCACTTCTGTTGCCCATCAGGTCCCACGAAGCAGGGGAAGGAAGCAGCGGTCAGCCGGACAGCAGGTACTCTAATCAAATAGACGGACATCAGCCTCACTCACAGGAGTTAGTGACAGCAGTGCAGTTACTACTGCACTGAGATCCAGAAGCATCGGAATCATCAGGCCGCCAGATCTGCTTGTGGAACGCCCTTTTGTAGTGAGCAGCATTTACAACTCTGAAACCGACAAGAGGGTATCCAATTGGGTATCCGGTCTCTAGGTTGACCACACTTAGGTCGACAATGTCTAGGTTGACCACTATTGGTCAACAGTAACTAGGTCGACAGGGTTTCTAGGTCAACAGGGACTCCAGGTCGACATGTTCTAGGTTGACATGTCAAAAGGTCGACATGCGGTTTTCGCAAATGTTTTCTTTTTCTTTTTTTTACTTTTTCATACGTAACGATCCACGTGGACCACAATTGGGAATAGTAATGGCACCTTGCCTTCGCTCGCCATGCGATGGGACACGGTGCACTAATTGGGATTCCCAGGCACTGTACAGAGAAAACTGCACAATAAAAAAAAAACCTCATGTCAACCTTTTGACCTGTCGACTTAGAACATGTCGACCTAGAAACCCTGTCTACCTATTTACTGTCGACCAATAGCGGTCGACCTAGACACTGTCGCCCTAAGTGTGGTCGACTTTCCATACCACACCCCTCCAATTGACCAGACCAGGGGCACACTATAAAGGAGTCAGGAAAATATGCTACTGTCCCCCATCTCTAATACTCCCTTCATCATCTCCCATCCCCTTCACTACTGCCCCCAACTCCTCCTGTCCCCTTCATTCTCTGCTGTTCCCTTGACTACTGCCACCACATTCCCTTAACAATTGCCCCTTCATCCCTCCTGTCCCCTGCACTACTGCCCCCCATCTCCTGCTGTTCCCATCACTATTGATCCTTTCATCCCTTGCACTACTGCCCCCATCTCTTGCTTTTCCCATCATTGCTGTCCCCTTCATTCTCTGCTGTTGCTTTCACTACTGCCATGACATACCCTGCTCTTCCAATAATTGCCATTGCATCCCTCCTGTCCTCTGCACTGTTGACCCCCATCTCCTGCTGTTCCCATCACTACTGCCCCCTTCATCCCTTGCGCTATTGCCCCCATCTCCTGCTTTTCCCATCACTACTGCCCCTTCATTATCTGCCCCCACAGCCCCTGCTGTGTGTTTCTTTATGCTGTGCCCGACCTCCTACATCTCTCTCTCTCTCTCTCTCTCTCTCTACCAATTCACCATTGTTGTGTGGCACAATGTGTGTAAAGGGTACTACTATGTGGTGTAATATGTATAAGGGGCACTGTGCGGTGAAATATGAATAATGCTGCACTACTGTGTTGTGTAATTAGAATTGGAGTACTATTGTGTGACGATACCCTTTTTTTGGGTGCACACCTTTGGCGTGCACTGTCCCTAGTCATGTGAGGGGCACCAGTGCTCCTTCTGGCACAGGCCGCCAAAATTGTGCTGTTGGGACACCTGCTAGGTGAGTATTCTGACCTTCCTCCTCTGCCCCCCCTAACCCTCCTCACAGCCTAACCCTAATCCTCTCATGCCCCCCTCTGCAGCCTAACCCTAACCCTTTCTCGATGCAACCTAACCCTCCCCCGCAGCCTAACCTCCTCGCTTAATACCTAACCCTCCCTTCCCGCAGCCTATCACACCCTACCCCCTCCAACTAATCCTCCCATGCGGCCTAACCAATATCATGCCCAGCATACTTACTGTACTATCAGGATGCCGGTAGTTGCGGTTCTGATCGAAAAATCATTACTGTCGAGATTCCGGCGTTGGTATTCAGACTGCTGGCATCCCAAATGCCGGCGTGCTGACCGTATCCCAAATATATATATATATTTATATATACATATATATATATACATAGTATATATATATTAGTGCCCATGTAATTAATTGCAGTAGATCTAACCTACCCAATAATGCAGCTCATGCAGTAAATTGTGGGGATGTGTAGCAACGGGTGGTCTTCAGGTTGCCGACTGGCGGGATACCGGCGCCCAGTATACCGGTGCCGGAATCCCGACAGCCGGCATACCGACAGATTTTCTCCCTCGTCGAGGTCCCCGACCCCCCTGGAGGGAGAATAAATAGCGTGGCGAGCCACCGTGCCCGCAGCGTAGCGAGCCTGCAAGGGGCTCATTTGCGCTCGCCACGCTGTCGGTATGCCGGCGGTCGGGCTCCCGGCACCGGTATGCTGGTCGCCGGGAGCCCGGCCGCCGGCATACCATACTACACCCGTAGCAACTCCAGGTGCTGTCTCTCAGCTCCCATGTGTGACTGTGATAGGCTTAACACAGCAAGTAGTCCTGCTCTTGCCCTCCTCTGATTGGTGCACATTGCACCTGTCAGTGCATTACAAAAATACAATATAGTAGCACAGTGCTAAGCTGGGTGGGCTCCTGGACATTTGTTTCCCTCCATGGGTTGCCGCGGCCCTGCAAAAGCTGTGTATGGCCGAGGCAGACAGACAGACTGTGTGATGAGCTGATGGTGCAGGGGGAGGAGTGCCAAGGAGTGGGCTGGGTCCTATCAGCAACTATAGTTACTCCCCTGGGAGTGTTATCCTCCAGCATCTGCTTAAACTCTGATTCTTTTTACCATTTAATCATAAAACAAACATGCTTCATTGCTGCATACAACAACTGGTGATGGACGGCAGGGGAGTGGGGGGGCCCAGAGATAGGGGGACCTGGGGGAACGTACCCCATGTGGGCCCCCCTTGATTCGGCTTTGGTGGTGTGAACTTTGTGAAGTGTTCTGCAGCCTCTGTCATTGGCTGCTGTGGCCTAGGCTCTAGAGAGAGCTACCTAGGCTCTAGAGAGAGCTACCTGGTGTCAACATATAGTAGTGGGTACTATTGAGGACTGTTAGAGGGGAGCAGAACATCAGGTAAAGTAAGATATGTATTTAATGGGCCACACTTGACTTATGGAGTGTGCTCCTATAACAGACACATCTGGGAAGAAGTTCTGTGTACCCTGTGCACATTTTTTTGGTGGGTCATAAATTACGCCAACATGCAGCACTGCCAATCCCTGGGATAACCAGCCAGCACATATATTACATAAACCATAACATGTATGTTTATATGTGCTTAGCTTCCCCCCCCCCCCCCCCCCCCACCCCCGTGCACGATGTGGTCGGTGCTGCAGCCGCTGCTGGTGGTGAATGATGCTCTCTGTATTATATAGTGGTCATTGTGATGCTCTCTGTATTATATGTAGTCTATGCATGGTTTGTGTTATATTGAGGTCACTGATGCTCTCCATATTATATGGCAGTCACTAATGCTCTCTATTATATGGTGGTCACTAAGATGCTGTCTGTATTATACGTATTATACTAAACAAAGGCTGAAAATTAGGAACATTTTCAGAGAGTGCAATTTCAAGGTACAAGAGGTAGATTTTTCAAAGGAATTGTTCTTTGCCATAAACATAAAAGGTAATACAAAAAAAAAAGTTTTAGCTATCCCTAATAATAATACTACTAATAATAATAATAATAATAATAATAATAATAATAAGTAGTCCCCATAAAGGTTACCACTGATAACTATGCTATATGTGAAGGCTTTAGATGGGAAAGCCTATTTAACTAGTATTGTAATGGTACTTGCACCACCTCATTACCTGTTTTATTAGTGCTATCTCTGGATGGCAATGATAGTTCAAATTCATTTTTGTTTTTTTGTTTTTTTTTAAATAGATATATTTATATATGTAAAACTTTTTTAATTTTTTTAACATCTTAAATATTTTTTATTTAAAATGTTTTTTTTTTGTATTTTTTAATTAAAAAGTAAAACTGAGATCCAAAACCAGCTCGCGCATGCACATCTGCAATGCAGGAAGTTAAACCTTACTGCCCTGGTCCAGTATTGCCATTGCAGCTCTTTATTTTTCTAAAAACACAGCAGCTAAGAAGGCAGTTCATTTATTAAGTTAATACAGTGGCTATAAATGTGGGATGAACACTTACATAAATATGGCAATAACAGTGAACAATTTGGGATATATGTCTTAATTTTTTAAAATTAATTTAAATTATTTTAGCACTCAAGGAAAGACAGACAATACAGTTATCACCCTTTCACAAAAAACAACTTTTTTATAGCACCACTATAAAGCGGTTGAGGGTATGCACCAGCTTTGCCCTTCATAGAGAGAACCGCACCCGCAGCACAGGCCACACCCTCTGTAGACCCCACACCCACAAACTGGTCACACTCCCACATCATTATTTATTTTATTTATTACCAGTTATTTATATAGCGACCACATATTCCACAGCACTTTACAGAGAATATTTGGCCAATCACATCAGTCTCTGCCTCAGTGGAGCTTACAGTCTATATTCCAAACCACATGTACACGCACACATTCACGCTAGGGTTAATTTTGTCAGGAGCCAATATATTTTTGGATTGTGGGGAGAAACCACACGAGGAGAATATACAAACTCCACACAGTTAGGGCCGTCGCAGCAATTGTCCCACCCCATGCAGTGGCACAAAATAGGCCCTTCATAAATTTCAGCTCCAGGCACATGTGGACATTAATCTGGCACTGGCCATATTGTACCAGCTAAGACTTAAAGAAGAAAGGATTAATCCAGGACTGAGTTTATTACAAGTTCAAGATAAATGTTTGTGCTCCAGAGCAGAGTTTAAACTCAAGGATAAGAGACATATCTGTGCTAAAGGACTGAGGGGGTGATTCAGACCTGATTGCTGGGCTGATAATTTTGCTGTCCTGCGTTCAGATAGTCGCCGCCTCCAGGAGGAGTGTATATTCGCCGTGCAAGTGTGCGATCCCATGTGTACACCGAGCTGCTAAAATCCACTTTGTGCAGTCTCTGTGCAGCCCAGGACTTACTCCTACAGTGCAATCACAATAGGCTGTTTGGGGCTGGAGTTGACGTCAGACACCCTCCCTGAAAATGCTTGGGTATGTCTGCGTTTTTCGTGACACTCCCAATAAACGGTCAGTTACCACCCACAAATGGCTTTTTCCTGTCAATCACCTCGCAAATGCCCGTGCAACTGGATTTTTCGCACAATGCCCTTTGTTGCTGTCCGACGCACGTGCGCATTGTGGTACATATCCTTGCACAGTTAGTACCTGATCGCCCGCTGTGCGAAAACACACAGCAACGATCGGGTATGAATCACCCCCATAGTTTGTGCAACGCTGACAGATAGTTATTGCTGGAAGGACTGAGCTAATTAAACAAGTGTTAATCAAGCCCTGTAACTGAAAGAGACTAAGTTTGTTCCATACAAAAGCCCCTTATTGTGACATAAGTGCCGTTAGCAAGAGACCATGGTATTCCTTTGCTAGGTACATCCTCTTTGCAATAAAGAACTGAGTTATATTGACATTTCCTATCCCCGGATTCTACTTTGGTAACTGTATGCCCATTTCTCCAATTTACACACTGTGGCACAGCAAACTTTAACAAGAGCTCCAACGATAATTGCCGTTGAAGATACGTGCTACCTTGAAAGTCAGTATTTAGGATTACTGAAACATATTTCATTATTCTTCTTGTGATCACATTATATAATGGAATTCACAGTGTCTGCTTTAATTTTCCTGATTCAAATGATTTTATGTTAATTTTGTGATTCCAATTGTTTCTCATCCTGATTCTAATTCTTCTTCTTTGTGATTCCAATAACTTTTCTTTTGCAAATTGGATGATCTTTTGTGGTGTGAACTGTAGAAAAATTACATATTCCTGTTTTTCTTGTATGACAAAATCTTCTTTTTGTGATTTACCACCCAAGCAACGTTCCTTATTCAATCATCCCAAATCCATTAATTGCAGATTAATCAAAAGACTTCCTGTTGGAATTGCTGACTCACTCCTGATTCATATCAATCTTTCCTACCTCTCTGAGCATGATACTATGAGACAAGGTACGGGGAACAACATTTCAATGGAAAGTCAGTCACATAGCCACCCAACACCTGTGATACCTCACTTAACCACTTAAACATACCCTGCCAACTTTGGGGGTGTTACACTATGATTCCTTTAAGAGCAATCAAGGAAATGTGCAAAATTCTCTGCTTCTGGGCATCCCAGTTAATTCATGATTGAAGTCACCTGTGTTGAACTCATGAATAGAGGAACAGAGCAACATACTATGGCCACTATATTTAAAGTAGAGATGAGCGGGTTCGGTTCTCAGAGAACCGAACTCTACCGGACTTCATGTCACGAGCCCGGTTCCGAGTCAGGCTCTGGTTTTCCCGCCTGACTCTGAAACCAGAACGAGGCAAAACGTCATCATCCCGCTGTTGGATTCTCGCGGGGTTAGGATTCCATATAAGGACCCGCTCGGCGGCGCCATTTTCACTCCAGTCTCGGAAAATGTAGTGAGAGGATGTGTCACCGTCCTCAGTGTCTGTGTGGACGGGAAAGTGAGGTGGTGATCCCAGTGCTGTCTTGTGCTGCTCAGTCCAGTGTAGTGTCTTATGCTACATCAGTCCAGTGACCAGTCACAGTGGTGGTGTCCTCTGCTGCTATATGTCCCCAGTGCTGCTGGCTGCTGTATAAGTCCCTTGCAGTTTTGCTGTGTTGTCTTGCATCAGACAAGGTTTAGTGTCTTGTGCAGCATCAGTCCAGTGACCAGTCACAGTGGTGGTGTCCTCTGCTGCCATATATCCAGTGTTACTGGCGTATAATTCCCGTGATACTGGCGTATAATTCCCATGATACTGGAGTATAATTCCAGTGATACTGGCATATAATTCCCATGAAACTGGTGTATAATTCCAGTGATATTGCTGTATAATTCCTGTGATACTGGCATAAAATTCCTGTGATACTGCCGTATAATTCCAGTGGTACTGGTGTATAACTCCAGTCTAGTGATACTGCCGTACATATGTCCAGTGGTACTGCCGTATATATGTCCATTGATACTGCCGTATAATTCCAGTGATCCTGCCATATAATTCCAGTGGTACTGGCGTATAAATCCAGTGATCTTGCCATATAATTCCAGTGGTACTGGCGTATGAGTCCAGTCCAGTGATACTGCTGTATATGTCCATGGATACTGCCGAATATGTCCAGAGGTGCTGCCGTATAAATCCAGTGATCCTGCCGTATAATCCCAGTGATCCTGACGTATAATTCCAGTGGTACTGTCGTATAAGTCCAGTCCAGTGATACTGCCGTATACTCAGGGGCGTAGCCAGAAATTTGTGGGCCCTATAGCAACATTTTGAAGGGGTCCCCATCCCAATTCTTCTAGCGAGACGCTTCTCTGCAGCGGTTGTTGATTTTATGCCCTATAATAGTGCCCTAGTTCATTTTCTGGACCATAGTAGAGCCTTATTTAATGTTATGCCCCATAGTAGTGCCCTAGTTTCTTTTATGAATTGTAGTAGTGCTTAAGTTCCCCCTATGTCATATTTCAGAGCTGCCAGTACACATTATGCCGCACAGTACCTCCAATTCACATCATTATATATAGTGCTCCCCGTTCATATTGTGCCTCATTACAGTACACCAGTTCATATTATATAACATTAAAATGTCCTCCAGTTCATTTTATACCACACTACAATGAGCAGGTCCATGGGCATACCTAGATATATTGCAGGCCCCAAGGAAAAAGTTTGAAAGGACCCCTACGTACCACACAATGGCGAAAAATGTATAACACACATGTAACTTTGACAGGGAAGGTGGGCCCCTCTCAGCACCTATGGTAGCTACGCTCTTGCGTATATGTCCAGCGGTACTGCCGTATAAATCCAGTGATCCTGCCATATAATTCCAGTGATCCTGCTGTATAATTCCTGTGATACTGGCGTAAAATTCCGGTGATACAGCCGTATAATTCCTGTGATACTGGCGTATAATTCCAGTGACATTGCCCTATAATTCCTGTGATACTGTCGTATGATTCCAGTGGTACTGGCGTATAACTGCAGTCCAGTGCTACTGACGTATAATTCCAGTGATCCTGCCGTATAATTCCAGTGGTACTGGCGTATAAATCCAGTGATCCTGCCGTATAATTCCAGTGGTACTGGCGTATGGATCTAGTCCTGTGATACTGTCGTATATGTCCAGTGATACTGCCGTATATGTCCATTGATACTGCCATATACGTCCAGCGGTACTGCCTATATGTCCAGTGGTACTGCCGTATAAATCCAGTGATCCTGCCGTATAATTCTAGTGGTACTGGCGTATAAATCCAGTCCAGTGATCCTGCCGTATATGTCCAGTGGTACTGCTATATAATTCCAGTGATACTGCCGTATATATATATATATATATATATATATATATATATACATATACCCTGTTGCAAAGCGGATTACTGAGGCCATAGCAACTATGCTGGTGTTAGACGTGCATCTGGTATCCACCATTAGTGCAGTGGGACCGCAGTGCCTACCCTAGATGGGCCAGGTGTTTGTGCCGCACACTTGTGTCGCTTAGCCATACAGCTACCTCATTGCACCTCTTTTTCTTCTTTGCATCATGTGCTGTTTGGGGACTAGTTTTTAAATCTGCCATCCTGTCTGTCACTGCAGTGCCACTCCTAGATGGGCCAGGTGTTTGTGCCGCACACTTGTGTCGCTTAGCTTAGTCATCCAGCCACCTCGGTGCAACCTTTTGGCGTAAAAACAATATTGTGAGGCGTGAGGTGTTCAGAATAGACTGGAAATGATTGGAAATGAATGGTTTTGAGGTTAATAATACCGTAGGATCAATAATTACCCCCTAAGTCTGTGATTTTAGCCGTTTTTATCAAAAATCATCCAGATCCAAAACCAAAACCCGAAAGGGTAGTTTTGGCAAATCCAATCCAAAACCAAAACATGAGCTGGGAATTAGAACCAAAACCAAAACACAAAACACGAAAAGTGCCCGCCGCACATCTCTAGATTAGTTTAAAGGCAAAACCATGACTACCTCGCTGGTACTCCCATATCGTGGGTTATTACATTTGGCCCACAAAGTGGGAAGTCCAGGAGCAGAGTGTTTTATACCTATTGGCAGGGGTCATCTTGGAGAGCATTGATTGTACTGAACCTATTAGAAATGTTCTCTCAACCATTAACTTTTTCATAGAAAACCCCCCACTATGTATACAGGGGCAGAACTGCCGGAGACAATGGAGTCAGTTGCCGCCGGGCTCTAAGTCCCTGCATGTTCCGTACCCTAAGTCCCTGCATGTGGCAGCCCGCTCCTGCAATTATACCCTGTTTAATGAACACATGGATCCCATGCTGTGTGTGAAGGGGATGCTTGTGGAGGCATGTGTATTGTGTTGGTGCAGATAATAGACTTCATTGGTGACAGTGGGGCAGCAGTGTTACAGTGCCAGCGCTGGTGATCCAGGACTCACCTGCGCGCTGGCTGCTCAGTGGCGACCTCGGCGGCTGAAAGTGGGCTCACGGACAGGAGTTCAATAGAGGTGCCCCCGGATGCTGAGGCAGCCGGGGTGAGGAGGAGAGGGAGCTGCGCTGTCTGAGGGCAGCCGGCAGCTGCGGTACTTGTGAGGCCGGGTGCCTGAGGCGGAGTCAGATGGAGCGCAGTGGAGGTAGCTGCTGGACGGTGTTGGTAGAGGCAGCTGAGCGCTGATACCGACAAATAAAAGCAGCGCTGACAGGGACAGATTGATGAGGCGCCGGGGTCCTGACTAGGAGGTGGACTGGACCAGTGATCCTGATTCCTTCCCAGCGTGCGGTACCTAGTCACAAGGAGGAGACACTGCTAATTAAAAGGCAGTTAGCAAGAGGGGTGTAGTAGGGTATGCCGGCAATCGGGCTCCCGGCGACCAGCATACCGGTGCCGGAATCGCGACCGATGGCATACCGACAGCTGGGCAAGCGCAAATGAGCCCCTTGCGAGCTCGCCGCGCTCGCCCCGCTATCTATTCTCCCTCCAGGGGGCCGTGGACCCCCAAGAGGGAGAAAAGATGTCGGTATGCCGGCGCCGGTATGATGGGCGTCGGGAGCCCGGCCGCCGGCAAACAGAAGACCACCCAGCAAGAGGCAGAGAATGCAGCTCACCACCTGCTGTGCCTGGAATAGATTAGAGACTGCAGAGCTGGACTTGAAGACTGCGGAGTGTGGATATGTCTGTTGAATATTTCCACTTCTCACACATATCTCTGCAGAACCCATCAATATTTATATAATGATACAAGTCCCAGCCCATATACAGTAGTAACATATGGAGACCCAAAACTAACCCTTCAGTCCCACAGCCTAACTGTCCCCCTAGTGCCTAATCCTCTCGTCCTGCAGCCTACCCTCCCCCTAGTGCCTAACCCTCTCACCCCGCAGCCTACCCTCCCCCTAGTGCTTAGCCCTAACCCTCTTGTCCTGCAGCCTACCCTCCCCCTAGTGAATAACCCTAACCCTCTCATCCCGCAGCCTCCCCTCCCCCTAGTGACTAGTCCTTACCCTCTTGTCCTGCAGCCTACCCTCCCCCTAGTGAATAACCCTAACCCTCTCGTCCCGCAGCCTACCCTCTCCCTAGTGCCTTGCCCTAACCCTCTCGTCCCACAGCCTACCCTCCCCCTAGTGCCTAGCCCTAACCCTTTCCTCCCACAGCCTAACCCTCCCACCCCGCATCCTAACCCTCTCCGTATTGCCTAACCCTGACTGTCCCGTATATACATGTAATAAATTATATATTTAGCACTGGAGGTGTATTAAGCTCATAGACATTATTGCACTACTTTGCTCTTTACTGTACATATATAATGGTGCTGGGGCGTTGGGTATGGAATCCCGGCTGCCAGAATGCCTGGCAGTGGGGCGAGCGCTAGAATGCTCGCCACGTGTGGGTTTGGTGGCGCACTGTGCTCACCACAGATTCTATTCCCACTTTATGGGTGTTGTGGACACCCATGAGTGGGAATAGCCCTTGCACAGCTGTTGGCGTTCACGGCGGTCTGGATCCCGGTATTCTGACCGCTGGGATCCCAACTGCCAGGATATTGACTACATCCCATGCCGAGGGGGGGGGGGGGGGGCACCAAGATTGTTCTTGCCTCTGGGCAACCGGGATGAAGTTACGCCACTGTATGTATAACTAGTATTTGCAGATTTCATATAAGATATTAGGGTGTTATTATAGGTGGAAAAACATTGGTATGGTTTATTTTTGCATTTATTTTTAGTTTGTGATCATTTAAGGTAGGTAGAGCTGGTACATTGCAGAACAAGTAATCTTTTATTCCAGCAAAAAGGCACAGCAAGTGCAATGGCTTCATACACAGAGATACCAACAGCAATTCAGGAACAGAAGAGTACAGTTTTACAAGAAACAGCCTTCACAAGACAACAGCAAACAGGTAGGTCAGGGTCTGTAGTATCCGGTACACAGAGGGGCAGTATCGGACTGGGGCATGAAGGGCACACCCGGGAATGCAGGGGTAGGGGCCCAAGCTTAAAGGGTGTGGCCAACCATTAAAGAGGACATGCATAGAACAGGGTCCACCCATTTTGACTGGCACAAGAGATAATATTACGTAATTTCCATAGAAATAAACCAAGCACTCAAGTTCATCCATGATACTGAACCTTAGATGAGGGGGTGGGGTCTTCAGGCAGTGGGGCCCACCGGTGATTCCCCCCCACCCCCCCTAATACACCTGTGGGCCAGTCCGGCCCTAAAGATGGTTGCTAAAGGTGCACAAACTCGAGGCTCCCATCCCGGACTGGCCCACACAAAGGTTTATATACCTCTTAATTGAAGAAAGAGTGTGCTTCTTTCCTGAGCTCTTTCTTCAAATGTGGGAGCGTTCTACCCTGCCACAGTAGGTGACACATCTTTTGTATCTGAAGATTCTGCAACCAGATGGGACTTGTATTACTGTAAATACAGTTTTACTACTCAAAGCATTAAAGGAACATATAATAAGCAACATGTCCTTATGGTTAGTTGACTTGACACGTAAACTCTGACAAAAACAGTAAAGTAAAATATCAGTCACACGCTGTAATCCTGAGGCAAAAAAATTCCTAAACAACTTGATATTGTTGTTAGAAAGGTCTTCTCTTCAGAATCAGTGAACACTATCTGTTTAACATCACTCAGCCACCACTTATAGGGAGCAGACATGGCAAGGGGAGTCAAAAGTTTCTTTTAAGAGGTTGATGGGATAAGTGGTTGGATAATAAATGGATTAAATAACAGACAACCATCTCATGACAGACAAAATCATAGGATGAATGTCTGCCATCATGTAAAGGATACAGTGCATCACTCACGGAAAATGTCTTCTACAGTACATTCACTTAAATATTTCAGTATACAAGCACAGCACTATGCTTCCTATTAGAGATGTGCCTTTCAGTTCTCCAGAAATCCAAATCCACCTGAATTTTGTGGATCTGAACCGAACCAAAACCCATTCAGGATCCCCCGATGAGATCCGAATCGAACAGAGTCCCGCTACGAATCTTCCCACAATTTGGAATTCAGATTTTAAATCCTAATCTCAAATTTTGGATTGCAAGGATTACATGATTTTAGCTGCTTTTATTGATCGTTATTGTCACACTCCGGAGTTCCCCTCTGGGTTACTTATCCTTATGTTGTCTCTCCTGACTGGAGCTGAGGATGTCTCCTGTGGTCACTGCATCTCAGCCTTTACGGCATGCTCTGCTGTCTCCATGCATGCCTGAGTTCCCTCCATCTGTCAGGCATGGGTGCTGCCATGATGGAATATGCCAGCTAACCCAGTCTCCTCCACTCAGAGCATCCGAGCATTGCACCTGACTCTATCAGCCAATCAGCTCCTTGCAGGGGGTATATAAATTTCCTGTGCACTGGCTCACTGTCAGTGCAACATTGTTCCACCAGACGACTACCTGCTGCTCTGGTTATTGGTTGCCTTTACAGTTCTCTAATTCCAGTCCGGTCACCTACCAGGTCCAGCTTCAATACCAGTTTCAGTCCTGTCACCTTACTGGTTTCAGAACAGTTTCTGCCCGGTTCCATTCTGGCCCCAATACAGGTTCCAGTCCGGTCACCACCCAGTTTCAGTCTGGCTCCAACACAGTTTCTATTTCCGGTCATCATTCCGGTCCGTTCTGGTCACCATTTTGATTGCTGTCTGTGTATCATCGTGAATTCTGTCTCTTTGCTGACTACGTTGGTCTCAGCTCTAGTTACCACCAGGACCATCCAGTTTAATAAAGTCTATATATATTCTTAGTGTTGCATGATTCTGCCATCAGGCAGTTCTCTAAGTCCAAGTCTGTGACTACTCACATATTTACCATTTCCTGCTCCCATTCACCTAATTTATTCCATGAGTAGGAACTGGAGGGCAGATTTATTAAGCTCGGTGAAGTGATAAAGTGGAGGGTGATAAAGTACCAGCCAGTCAGCTCCTAACTGTCATTTTTCAAACCCAGCCTGTGACATGGCAGTTAGGATCTGATTGGCTGCTCCTTTATCACCTTCCACTTTATCACTTCACCGAGCTTAATAAATCTACCCCAGAATTAGCAGTTTGTTTACATCATCATTGTGGGGTAGATTTATTAAGCTCGGTGAAGTGATAAAGTGGAAGGTGATAAAGGACCAGCCAGTCATCTCCTAACTGTCATTTTTCAAACCGAGCCATGACATGGAAGTTAAAATCTGATTGGCTGGTCCTTTATCACCTTCCACTTTATCACTTCACCGAGCTTAATAAATCTGCCCCTGTGTCACCGGAAGTGACATAATGCCACACTTGAGTCCAAACCTACTAGATCAAACACACAAAAACAGGCCACGTAATTAATGGACTAAATAAAGTGAATGGATTGACAGTTAATATAAGCGCACAGCACATTAAGTGTGTGGACGCAGGGCGGAAATGACGTATCGGCAACAGGCGCCCGACTGCGTTCGGGATCCCGAGGTTGCCATGGTACCCTGTTTTGACGGAAGTGACATTACAGGAAGTCCGTGCACGGTAGGGAGCCATGGGACTTGTAGGAGATTTTGTGTAAGGGTTCAGCTGTGCACGGAGGGACGCAATTGGATCATGACCATTTAAATAGAGAGAGGAGCCAACATTGGCATATTCAATCCTTGAAAAAGACCCCAGCCAGGAGGAAAAACGCGTTGGTAGAGGAGGCGCTCCGGTCCGATTGAGCAGAGTGTTTTCCTGGAAGCGGCAGCCCGGTGGTCTTGTGGGGATTTCCCGGGATCCCCATAATACATGAATGAGCTGTTTTTGAACTGTCTTACCACAGTTGTACCAAATCTGCTAATCATCCTATGTTTATGCTGACTGTGAAACCCCCAGTTATAAGGATTATGCCTCAATATATTTACATTGAGAAATTTTACCACTCCATTAAATTTTACTGGATATTGTGTGTATGTCTTTTGTCCATTAAACTGTGTTACACTATATGTTCTCTTCTCCCTTCTGTTTCATAAACAATTAACGGAGACGGCTAATGAGAACTAAGTGACTAGTGAACCAACAAAGAAGCGCTGGTTAAGTTGTCTCTCCACTTTTTTCTGTTGTTGCACTATTGGTGAAGGGTGAAGGATACCTTTAGGAGTGTATAACTGACAGGCTGCTTCTGCGCACGGAACTATTTTAAAAAAATGTGTTGTTCTATCCTCCCTTGTGGGTGCCTAACCCTAACCCTCCCCGGTGGTGCCTAACCCTAACCCACCCCGGTGGTGCCTAACCCTAACCCTCCCCGGTGGTGCCTAACCCTAACCCTCCCTGGTGGTGCCTAACCCTAACCCTCCCCGGTGGTGCCTAACCCTAACTCTCCCCGGTGGTGCCTAACCCTAACCCTCCCCGGTGGTGCCTAACCCTAACCCACCCCGGTGGTGCCTAACCCTAACCCTCCCCGGTGGTGCCTAACCCTAACCCTCCCTGGTGGTGCCTAACTCTAACCCTCCCCGGTGGTGCCTAACCCTAACTCTCTCCGGTGGTGCCTAACCCTAACCCTCCCCGGTGGTGCATAACCCTAACCCTCCCTTCCCCGCTGCCTAAACCTAACCCTCCCCGGGGGTGCCTAACCCTAACCCTCCCCGGTGGTGCCTAACCCTAACCCTCCCCGGTGGTGCATAAATGTGTTGTTCTATCCTCCCTTGTGGGTGCCTAACCCTAACCCTCCCCGGTGGTGCCTAACCCTAACCCTCCCCGGTGGTGCCTAACCCTCCCCGGTGGTGCCTAACCCTAACCCTCCCTGGTGGTGCCTAACCCTAACCCTCCCCGGTGTTGCCTAACCCTAACCCTCCCCGGTGGTGCCTAACCCTAACTCACCCCGGTGGTGCCTAACCCTAACCCTCCCTGGTGGTGCCTAACCCTAACCCTCCCTGGTGGTGCCTAACTCTAACCCTCCCCGGTGGTGCCTAACCCTAACTCTCTCCGGTGGTGCCTAACCCTAACCCTCCCCGGTGGTGCATAACCCTAACCCTCCCTTCCCCGCTGCCTAAACCTAACCCTCCCCGGGGGTGCCTAACCCTAACCCTCCCCGGTGGTGCATAAATGTGTTGTTCTATCCTCCCTTGTGGGTGCCTAACCCTAACCCTCCCCGGTGGTGCCTAACCCTAACACACCCCGGTGGTGCCTAACCCTAACCCTCCCTGGTGGTGCCTAACCCTAACCCTCCCTTCCCCGCTGCCTAAACCTAACCCTCCCTGATTGGTGCCTAACCATAACGTTTCATTGTAAGTACCTTACCCTCACCCGCTGTCCCCGGTACCTAACCATAACCTTCGCATCCCTACACCCTAACCCTAATCCCCCTTGTAATGCCTAAACCAAACCTCCCACCCGACATTGCAGGACATGATCGCTTCCTGCTGAAAGAACGATCGGGATTCCGGGCATCGGTATTTTGACACCGGGATCCCGACCCCCGTCGATATTTAGACGCCGTGCTGTCATTTGGGATTGCGGTGTCGGTATTCCATCTGGCGGTATTATAACTGCATCCCATTACTATAATAAACAGATAGAAACTATATAAATACTAGAAATAATAAAATAGCTCCAAATTAGATATTTAATATCATTGATTTGTTATTGTTTTAGTGAAATGCACAAACAGAAATATACAGTATACAGTATGACACAGAGAAATACATTTCGGCTTTGGATACCACTACTGTGAGGTATATTCAATAACTGTCGGAAGCTGCCGGCTTGTCGGAAAGACGGCAGCTTCCGACAGTTTTAGGTCGGAAGGGGTTCCGACCTATTCATTACGGCCCCGTTTATTCCGACAAGTCTGGAAACTCGACTTGTCGGAATGCACGCTGATCGGTGGCTTCAGCAGCGCTGCAGCGGGGAGAGCAGGAACCCAGCGGCAGCGGCCATCCGGCTCCAGCAAGCGAGGTCACGCTGGCTGGAGCCGGGTGAACGCCGCCGTGAGCCTCCGCTGATGCAGCTGCTGCTCGCCCTATCTCCTCCTCTCCGTCTCCCCTCCTCTGCTGCTTTCCTGCTGCTGCCCCCACCTCCGCAGACACGGCAGCCGCTGACAGCTCTCCCCTGCCCCCCACCCCCCCCCTCTCGGTGCCGCTGACAGCTCCCACCACCGCAGCTGTCAGCGCACCCGAAAGCCGCTGACAGCAGCGGCAGGACAAGACACCGGGATGGCCGCTCTTTGAATAGGGGTTGTCGGGTCCATTCCGACGACTGCATGTCGGAATGGACCGACTCTTTTTGAATATACCCCTTTGTGTTCTTATCTTCTTCAAATACTTACAAAAAATTTTGAAATAAAAAACCTATATAAATTGAGCTGTATTTCAGTGTCGAAAAAAAAATGTTTAATTTAAGTAAAAATCTGCTGTAAACAAAAGACTTATCCATCATCCGGGACATGTGGTTCTAATGCAACATCAACAAATACATTGTTTCATTATTTGCTAATAGATGTGTTATAAATTGTTAAACAACATGCTTGGAAACATGTGCCCATCATCCCCGACTGTGTGAGGAATGAATGAGTCTTTGTGCGTTGCATTGGTGCTTTCCTAAGTCTATTTATATAAAGTCACACTTGATTGAGTCTTGTGCTGGTGATAATCAGAAAAGTTATAGGGGGTAATTTTGACCCGATCGCACGCTGCAGTTTATCAAAGGCCGTTGGGCCGCTACGATCTCCTCTGCCTGATTGACAGGCAGAGGCGGTCGCTTGGGCAGGGCGAGGGGTGGAATGGCGGCAATTGCCCACCATTTCGTGGGCGCGGTCCGGCCAACGCAGGCATGGCCGGACCGAATGGGGGGCGGGCCGCAGCGGCTGCGTGACGTCACACGCAGCCGCTGCGGGCCGGGGAGTGATGAGTAGCTCCCGGCCAGCACGCTAAAGCTGCGCTGGTCGGAAGCTACTCTTGAAGTGCAAAGGCATCGCCGCTGTGCGATGCCATTACACTTCTGCGGGGGCCGGCACTGACATGCGGGGCAGACTAGCCCTGTGCTGGCCATCCCCCCGCATGTCAGTGTGAATGATCCTAGCTGTGCTAAATTTAGCACAGCTACGTTTATCTCGGAATAACCCCCATTGTAGAAAATGTTGAGATAAATGGAGGAATAAAAGGGAGAGAAGGGAGAAAGAAGAAAGCTGAGGAACCTGGGTCACTGACAGGTCTGGGAAAGGGTGAAGCATATTTGGTGGCAGCATGATGTCATATACTGGACCACAACAATAACTGCTGCTATGGAATAAGTGACTACTGTACCTATTGATAGGTGAAATAAAGCAAAAGGCTCAGTAATCTTTGCTGATATGATATATTACTGATATTTATCAATGCATAAGACAATATAAAATCTGCACACAAAGCTGCATATAATATGTATGTACACGTAGCACATATCTGATATGTAATATAAAGACAGAAATAGATTTTATCGAACAATTGCCAGGGGATTCATAATGGAACGGGATGGGGGTTTTCTAATAAAAGCCACGTATAGCATACCACCCAACATACAGGGGTAAGCTGATGGAACAATGAGTGTGGCCACATCGAGTAAGGGGAACGTCTGTGTCATAGAGGTTGGTGTCCACGCCCCCAGGCAGGGGCAGATTTAGAGAGGAGGCAACCCATGTGCAGCCTACATGAGGGCGCCCTCTTCTCTTGTGGGTAGATCTGAAACAGTGCCAGAGTTTACTGTATATGCACAGCAGGTCTCCGGGAAAATGGCCGTCACGTCATTGTGCAGAGCTACCAATGTATAGTTGTATACCACACACCATGCACCCATTACAGACAAACCACCGCCCCCAGGAGTATATCTAGTGCTGAAAAGTTCTAGGCTGCCCCTAATCCCTCTCTTGCTCCGCTCTTACCACCCTTACTATGTCGCACACACTAGTAGCAGTTACATTCAGCGCCCATCTAATCTGCCTTGCTGCGCAGCGTGAATGAGTCTCACCACCCAACTACCAGGAAGATCTGGATGTAGTCCCGATAGTTACAGCGGGACATAGCCCTCAAGTTGGGACAGTCCCACTGATATTGGATCGGTTGTCAGCTATGGTATAGCAAGGGTGCAAATGCGAGCAAGTACAAGCCGGGAGGGCGGACGCATTTACACTTGGGAGAGCTGTATTATGGGGGTCATTCCGAGTTGATCGCTAGTGAAAAATGTTCGCAGCCCAGCAATTAAGTGAAAAAGCGGCACTTCTGCCCATGCGTATGCGGCGCAGTGTGCATGCGCGACGTACTTTCACAACGGGCGATGTATTATTACACAAGGTCTAGCGACGCTTTTCAGTCGCAATGGCAGCCGCAGAGTGATTGACAGGAAAGGGGCGTTTCTGGGTGTCAACTGACCGTTTTCAGGGAGTGTTCCAAAAAACGCAGGCGTGCCAGGACAAACGCAGGCATGGCTGGCCGAACGCAGGGCATGTTTGTGACGTCAAATCCGGAAATGAACAGTCTGAAGTGATCGCAAGCGCTGAGTAGGTCTGCAGCTACTCTGAAACTGCACAATTTTTTTTTGTAGCCGCTCTCATTCGCACTTCTGCTAAGCTAAGATACACTCCCAGAGGGCGGCGGCATAGTGTTTGCTCGGCTGCTAAAAACTGCTAGCGAGCGAACAACCCGGAATGGCCCCCTATATGCGGATGATATGGTAAGGTATGTTAATTTAGCAGAAGCGCCCCTTTGGTTTTCTTTTTAAATGTAAATTTTCCTGAATTACTGGGAGACTTAGGGGCATATTTATCACAATCCTTATCTCCGATGCGAACGGTTGTGATAAATTCACATTACGATAATTGAATACATTGCAAGGATGTATCAACTGTGTATCACCCACCCTAAAGGCCAGATGTAATGAAGTCCGAGTTGGCCAAAGTGTGAGTTCCTGGCTGAACTTGGATGTTTTTTTTTTTTTTAAAGTGGCAATTATGTACAAAGCAAAACAACGCCCCGCATGTCAGGCCCTCTCCCTCCCCTCCCCCACGCACGGGTGCAGAAGCATCACACGGCAGCGATGCTTTTGCATCTGTCGAGTAGCTCCCTACCTGCGCAGACCGCCGCGTCCCAGGTCACAGTGGCTGCGTGTGATGTCACGCATCTGCCGCGGCCCACTCCCGCAATGATCTGGACACGACTGCATTGTCCGGACCGTGCCCCACCAATGGCGTTCTAACACCATTGGCATGCGCCCTCCCATGCCTCGAAGGCCTCTTGCTGTCAATCAGGCAGAGGCGATCGCAGTCCTGAGATGCTTACGCATCTCACTGGGCCTCACCGGATTGCGTGGTCGCACTCCACAAAGGGCTTCAGACTGCGATCGCTGCCGCTCCAGTGATACAGGCCCCTAGTTTCTTTGAAGACGCTGATCGGTTGGTACAGCTCACTGGGGGTAATTCCAAGTTGATCGCAGCAGGAATTTTGTTAGCAATTGGGCAAAACCATGTGCACTGCAGGGGGGCAGATATAACATTTGCAGAGAGAGTTAGATATGGGTGGGGTGTCAGGGCCGGTTCAAGGCCGCTCTGCGCCCCGGGCAGGAAACGGGGCGTGGCCTAATACAGGGGGCGTGGTCAGTTATGCCCCCTGTACATTACTAGCGCCGCTTGAATGCTGAGCGGCACAGCAAAAGGTCCTCTCCACGAAGGGAAACTAGACGCGTAGCGTCTAGTTCCCTTCGTGGAGAGGACCTTTGCTGTGCAGTGCGCGATGACGTCATCGCGCACCGCTCAGCAAAGGTACTCTCCACGAAGGGAAACTAGACGCGTAGCGTCTAGTTCCCTTCACAGGAGGCGGGGACACAGCGGGCCGGGCAGCGGGCAGCGGAGGCGGACGGGGGACACAGCGGGCAGCAGTGGCGGATCTTGCCACGGTGCGGCGCCCTCCGGATGGCGCCAGCGCCCTCCGGAAGGCGGCGCCCCGGGCAAAAGTCCTGCTTGCCCGTGGCAAGATCCGCTACTGTGGGGTGTGTTCAATCTGCAATCTAATTTGCAGTGTAAAAATAAAGCAGCCAGTATTTACCCTGCACAGAAATAAAATAACCCACCCAAATCTAACTCTTTCTGCACATGTTATATCTGCCTCCCCTGCACTGCACATGGTTTTGCCCAATTGCTATCAAAAATCCTGCTGCGATCAACTTGGAATTACCCCCATTATTCGGTACTGCTGAATTTTTGTATTTTTGTTTTATCTTCCTCGTAATCTTTTGTTTTTATTCCTGGAACCCTGCAGACAATCCCAGCGAGAATTACCCGTGATCTCCCATAACGGGCAATAAACTACAGTATATAGCAATGGTTATTTCAGCATTGTTTTTTATTTTTTTTTATTTATAGTCTTAAAACACTAGATGGCAGAGCAAGATTAGAACCAGTATGTATCGGGCAGGTCAGCGAGAACTCCGCTCTAGCATAATTCACCCATTAATAAGGCACGTGAAGTTTAATAGTCCGGTATGTGAGTGGCAGTTGGAAATAAAATGATTGCACTGTACGTTTTGTCAGGATGAATTATTAATGCCTGCCGCTGTTATAAGACAATCCGAAAATCAGCAGGTGAGAAACTCTGGGGTTATGTTACAAAGAAGCAAGATTAGAATGTTCTTCTTTTAGAACAGAGTGAGTTGGAGGAGTGATACAGTATTAGCGACTATACCATACAATGCTCTTATAATAAGCTCATTAAGTATTTGTATTGAGTGCTTTAGCAGGTTACATACATGTCTTTAGACAGCAGGCGCTACAAACGAAAGAATGGCTTAGAATTAATACACTCAAACTTGATGTTCATTCTTTAAAGGGGACTTCAGTTGTTTTCATTATTGTTTATTCATATAGTGCCTAATTATAAAAGGGTCTATTTACTAAGCCTTGGAGAGAGATAAAGTGCCATCAGTCATTCCAGTGACCAGGCAGTCACAGTGGTATACTCTGCTGCCATATGTTCAGTGCTGCCATATAATAATAATAACAACAACAACAACAACAACAAGTCCCTTACAGTGTTGCTGTGTTGTCCTGCATCAGACCAGTGGTAGTGTCCTGTGCATCAGCCATCAGTCATTCCAGTGACCAGGCAGTCACAGTGGTATCTCTGCTGCCATATGTAAAGTGCTCCTGTGCCGCATATTGTGTTATATAACTCCAGAAAAATAATGGAGAACAAAAATTTGGAGGATAAAATAGGGAAAGATCAAGAACCACTTCCTCCTAGTGCTGAAGCTGCTGCCACTAGTCATGACATAGATGATGAAATGCCATCAACGTCGTCTGCCAAGGCCGATGCCCAATGTGATAGTAGAGGGCATGTAAAATCCAAAAAGCCAGAGTTCAGTAAAAAGACCCCAAAAAAGAAATTGAAATGGTCTGAGGAGAAACGTAAATTTGCCAATATGCCATTTACGACACGGAGTGGCAAGGAACGGCTGAGGCCCTGGCCTATGTTCATGACTAGTGGTTCAGCTTCACATGACGATAGAAGCCCTCAACCTCCATTTTGCCATTTAATTCCAGTGATTTGGACGTATAATTCCAGTGATTTTGCAGTATAATTCCAGTGATTTTGCCATTTAATTCCAGTGATTTGGAGGTATAATTCCAGTGATTTTGAAATTTAATTCCAGTGATTTGGACGTATAATTCCAGTGATTTGGACGTATAATCCCAGTGATTTTGCAGTACAATTCCAGTAATTTGGACGTATAATTCCAGTGATTTGGACGTATAATTCCAGTGATTTTACAGTATAATTTCAGTGATTTTGCAGTGTAATTACAGTGATTTTGCAGTGTAATTCCAGTGATTTGGACGTATAATTCCAGTGATTTGGATGTATAATTCCATTGGGAATTGTTTGTGTCGCTTGGCTTAGTCATACAGCTACCTCATTGCACCTCTTCTACATCTTTGCATGATGTGCTGTTTGGGGCCTTTTTTTGGATATCTGCCCTCCTGTCTGCCACTGCAGTGCCACTCCTAGATGGGCCAATTGTTTGTGTCGCTTGGCTTAATCATACAGCTACCTCATTGCACCTCTTCTACATCATTGCATGAGGTGCTGTTTGGGGCCTAGTTTTTGAAAAGTGCCATCCTGTCTGACACGGCAGTGCCACTCCTAGATGGGCCAGGTGTTTGTGCCGCACACTTGTGTCATTTAGCTTAGTCATAGAGCTACCTCGGTGCAACCTTTTGGCCTAAAAACAATATTGTGAGGTGTTCAGAATAGACTGGAAATGAGTGGAAATGAATGTTATTGAGGTTAATAATACCGTAGGATCAAAATTACCCCAAAATTCTGTGATTTTAGCCGTTTTTATGTTTCCCCCAAAAAATCATCCAGATCCAAAACCAAAACCAAAACACAAAAGGGTGGTTTTGGCAAAACCAAGCCAAAACCAAAACACGAAAGTGGAATTAGAACCAAAACACAAAACACAAAAAGTGCCCGCCGCACATCTCTAATTACTGTATTATTAGGTGACTGGAAGACAGTGGTCCAGCAGGTATATCACAGTATTGGTGGCAAATTTAAAGCTGACGCCACCAGCAGCAGGTTCTTGCCTAGGTTGTCCGAACATGCAGCGTCTGCTGGCAGGTCCCTGTCCCCCAGCTTCCCCTGGCGTTCCTCCGCAGAAAAAGCCTGATCTCAAGCAGTGACACCAGTAGCAGGACCAGGCTCTCACTGATCCGCTCCCCTGCGGGCAAGAAGGACGTGCACTCTGTTCCCCCATTGCTGTCCTGGGATCCACCCCTCCATACAGCCAGTCCGAGTAGCAGGACATGCTTCCCTCGTGTTAGCAGCACAGCCCCGCTGCCTCTTTGCTGGTGGAAGATCAAATACACGGTCCGTGTGTCTCAGTCAGTCGGCGGGCGGGGGAGGTGGGGGGTCAGAGCTGGCCCTAACCAATTTAATGCCCTAGGCAAGATTTTGGCAGGTGCCCCCTAGCACAGCCGTTAGTTCCGCCTCTTACCCTGCACCGAATTCCCAGCACCATCTCCCCTCACCCATAGCAGTCTTCACTTTGGTGCCCTGTGCCAGTAAGAGCATTTGTGTCCCCACCCAATACATTTTAAATAGGAATAGCATGTGCCTTTGCTGGGAAGGGGTGTGGGTGCACAATAGTACCCCCAGTTCAAATTATTTCACACAGTAATGTAACCTTATTTACATAATATTACACGATAGTGTCCTGTATTCAGGTTATGTCACATAGTAATACCCCTTTACAATATGCATGTTACTCCTCACAGTAGTGCCTCTTATTCACATTATACCACACCATATTACTCCATATTCACATTACACCACACAGTATGCCCTTTCTACATGTTACATAACACAGTGGTGCACCTTATACACATAATGCCACACATAAGTAATGTCCTTATAGACAGATTGCTACACAGTAATGGCCCTTACACATAAGCCACACATTATTAATGGCCTTTTACACATAATGCCCCCATACACAGGGTACTCCGACCCAATTTCAACAAGGGATAGCCCACCCCAACAACAGAAAAAATAAATAAAACCAAGGAGAGAGCACATAAAGAATGGATACAAATATATTAAATAATGATAATTACAATTATATTAAGTATATACCAGAGCCAATAAAAAAGAAACAAAAATAGTGAATAGTGAGGTGCAGGGGGTGCAACATGCATTAAACATAGGGGGGATGGGGGCCCAGGGTGTCACAAACACAGGAGCAGGGGATGCACAGTGCACCACACGTGGGGGGCACAAAATGTCCTACACACGGGTAGGGGGCACAGGGTGACAACAAAGTCAGTGGGCATAGGTGGCCAGACACCAGGGCGAGGGGGTTAGAGGGTGCCACATACACAAGGTTGAGAGTACAGGGGGCCACACACAGGGGGGTGGGGGCAGTAGGGCACAAGGCGTCTCACAGACACACACACACACACACACACACACACACACAGGGGGCCACATACCAGGGTGAGGAGGGGTAGAGGATGACACACACATAAGGCAGGAGGTACAGGGGCCCACATACAAAGGGGTGCGGGGCAGGAGGGCACAAGGTGTCTCACACACACACACACACACACACACACACACACACACACACACACACACACACACACACAGGGCCACACACCAGGTTGAGGGGGGTAGAGAGTGGCACACATACACACACATAAGGTATGGTACAGGGGGCCACACACAGGGGGGTGGGGGGACTGGAGGTCACAGGGCCCTCTGGTCACTCACCGCTCCATGTCTAGTCAAGCCTGGGTTGTCAGCGAGGGTGGACCGCAGAGGCACAGACTGAAGAGGAGATCAGCGTAGGATCAGTGTGCCAATGCCCACGCAGCACCATGGTGCTGCGGCTGCTTGGCTGGAGGTAACTAGCGATGAGGGCACTCCTGGAACATGTGTCCGGTTATGAGATGCAGAGGCTGACCTCTGCTTCACCCCCCACAGAGCATGGAGCGGCGCTGCTGGAGGAGAGAGGGTGCTGGGGCTGCTTGAGGCGTAGGGTGGCTCAGATCTCTGGCACGGGGGGATGGGGGGGCGTGGGGATAGATGCAGCGTAGTGTGACCGAGTGCAGGTGGAGCGGCAGCCCCTGAAGGCAGTCCGGGGCTATGGCAGCCGCATACCTGCACCGACGGCAGTCACACACGCAGCTCGCTCCCCCCAAACATGAGAGAGGCACCGCTGCCGCACTCAGTCAGGGCAAGCTGACTATACCATGCACCCATGGGAATGCTGCATCCTCTGCTATACTATGACAGTATAGCAAAGGACGTAATGTTCCTGTGGGTGCATGTTATGGATGGTATGCCCTGACTGAGTGTGGCAGCGGAACTTCATCTAGTCCAGGCCTGGCCAACCTGTGGCTCTCCAGCTGTTGTGAAACTACAAGTCCCATCATGCCTTGCCACAGTTTTGCTATTAGGGAATGCTAAAACTGTGGCAGAGCATGCTGGGATGTGTAGTTTCACTACATCTGGAGAGCCACAGGTTGGCCAGGCCTGATCTAGTCGCTCTTCTGCACCAGTACTATCGTGCCTCTCTTGTGTTTCGGGGGAGCAAGCTGCCCCTCCCCCCATTCCAACGCATCTGGGTGCAAGGTGTGCAATGTAGACGGGCCCCTGGGTACAGGGGGGCCCACACAACGCACCCATTTATGTATGCTTACTGCTCTGCCAGCCCAGCTCTGGCTGCAGAACTGCAAATATCACTGAGAAAATGGCCACCACAACCATTTCTCAGAGATTCGCGCATACCCCTGAGATGTCACAGGGACGCTGCGCAGGTGCCATGTTCCCAGAGACCTGCTCATGCGCAGTAGACTCTGGCACAATACCAGAATCTACTGCATCGCCAGAGTGGAGGGGGCCCAATCGAAGTCTGCACACAAGCCCCTCACCCCTCTTAAAGTGCCTTAAAGTCCCTGAAACTGTAGCCTATAGAGTGTCCTTAGGGTGCTCCATCTGCTCTGCTGCTTCCTGGTGTTGGTGGACCCGCCCCCTCGTTGTGAGGTCATGAGGTCACAAGTTCGGGGGGTAAGGCCGGCGCAGGGTGCAGCTTTGCCCTGATACAGCCCTGACCATCCAATACTAGGTGCAATAATTGCAACGGGCCCTTTTACTTACTGTACATCCAACTGCATACTGCAGTGCCCAGTTCAGTTATCTGAAGTTTGCCTACATGAGATTTCCCAGTTATAGTCCAGTTGTTTCTCTTCAGTCATAAGCCCTGGAGCAGTGTCCATTTAGAGAACTTCCAGATAGAGTTCTCTAAACGTTGGGATGAGCTGCATTAGATGGAAGCAACTAGCCAATTACATGTAAATTATGGTCTGCCATAGGTTTATTGTGTACAAGATGTTGTCTGTCAACTGCCTGTGATCTCATAGGACATAAAACACAATGGATAAATAAGGGAAGAAGATCTTTTGCATGTTTCAAGAAAATAAGTGTCTTTTGGTGAAATGGTTCCTATTTTTTTAAAGTTAACCTGTCATAAAAATATACATGTTTATTGTACAGGGGATTGCCACAAGTGCAGTGTGCTAGCCAAATTGCTAGCAAATGTCAAGCATCAGAGGAAAATACTTCCTTCATCATAAAATTTAATTAAAGGATCTACTACTGTTCAGAAAAATTTTTTTGCAACTACAATTGAAAAAAGAAAACTACAAAGAAAGCGAAAAACATTGTTCAGTTTCAAATTTTCCTTAGCTCCTGTATTTAGGGCATCACGGTAGCATGTGGTTAGCACTGCAGCCGAACAAGACTTATGCAATTAGTTCTTTACCAACAAGAGCGCCGTTGGCGCATGTTATTGCTGTGTTGGCGTGGGTTCACTCCAGGGTGTGCCAGTTTCTATGTAAAGGGTAATAAGCTGGGAGTACTGTATGAAAATGACTGACTCAGCATTGAAAAGAAACCTTCGTGTTTCACATTCCAGAGGACTTGTCACACACAGGACTTGTCACACCCAGGACTTGTCACACACAGAACTTGTCACACACTGAGCTACGGATGTCAGGCTGTTGCAGCATTGAGTCCCTACGGGTTGAAAGCATTAAGCATACCGTATATACTCGAGTATAAGTCGACACGAATATAAGCCGAGGCACCTAATTTTACCACAAAAACCTGGGAAAACTTATTGACTCGAGTAAAAGCCTAGGGTGGGAAATGCAGCTCTACCCGTACACAGACCTCATAGTGCCAGATAAGCCCCACAGTGCCAGATATGCCCCACAGTGCCAGATGTGCCAGATATGCCCCACAGTGCCAGATATGCCCCACAGTGCCAGATGTGCCAGATATGCCCCACAGTGCCAGATATGCCCCACAGTGCCAGATGTGCCCCACAGTGCCAGATATGCCCCACAGTGCCAGGTGTGCCAGATATGCCCCACAGTGCCAGGTGTGCCAGATGTGCCCCACAGTGCCAGGTGTGCCAGATATGCCCCACAGTGCTAGATACTTACCCTCCGTCGCTCCCGCGCTGTCTTCTGAAGGAGGGACACAGACCGCAGGGCGCGGCTCTCCTGTGTCCCTCCTGCGTCTCCGGTGGCAGCGGCGTGTGTTAAAGGAAGTGCCGGTTCGTGCACTTCCTTTACCACACAGACGCCGCTGCCGCCGGAGATGCAGGAGGGACACAGGAGAGCCGCGCACTGTGCTCTCCGTGTCCCTCCTAAAGCTGACTCGAGTAATTGCCGAGGTGGCTTTTTCAGCACAAAAAAAGTGCTGAAAAAGTCGGCTTATACTCGAGTATATATGGTAATTAATTTTCACGGCTTTGGTAATCTTCTTTATGTGGACAGTGTCCTGAAGGCTGTTTTCTTGCCCCAGAAACATCGAGATTCCTCATGTAAAATGATGCTGGCTTCTTACAGCTGTAGCCCCGTTTTACACCAGTTACAAGTTACATCCCTGTGGATGTGCTAATGGCTACGCCTGTGTCTGTGTGACAATCGCTGTCTCATGAAGCCCTGGAAGAGTCACCACCACTCAGTGGTGCCAAGAGAGGGGGGAGAGGGTACAAATTACCTGGGCCCAGGTCTGATGGAGGGGCCCAGTGAGGGTCTAGTAGGGGCCCAGGCCCCCTCCCCCTTACCTGGCAGCTCTTCTCCTTAGCCCAGCACACGCTTCTGTCTACTAGACTGCAGTGTGGCCTTGGAGGTGCGTAAAATACTATTTTTTTCAGTATTTTTTTCTAAGGGTATATGACCACACCTCCTGTGATTAGGCCACACCTCTTGAAAAGTCCCTGGGCCCAGCCCGGCTCTCGACTGCCCTGCCACCACTGGTGCATGTATGGGACAGAACCAAGAGGTAATAATAGACAGACAGACCAGGAATTATGGCTCTGTATATTGCCCCACATTGGCTCCGCCCCTGGACCCAAAACATCATGATGTCACTCAAGCTGCATTAGGAAGTAGAGCTCTATCATGAGTGTCCTTAGGATGTTCAAGGTGGCTCTGCTGGCTGCATACGGTTCTGCAGGTGCTATGGAGCAGCAACAGTGCCACCTCCAGGGGCCTTCCTCATGAGTGGCGGCACTGCTTGCACACCCCTAGCTACGTGGCCCTGAGACAGACAGAGATGTGCTCTGTGACCGGTTGCTAAGAAAGCTTTGGCTGTGTAGAATATGTACATCCCCGCTGCAACAATTACATAGGGTGCAATCAGTATTAACTTTCATCATCGTGTTTTGATTTTGGCATAACCACTCACAAGTGTTTTGGTTTGGATTCGTATTTCGGTGTGTGTATGATTGTGAGTGTGCATGTATGCTTTATTAAAGTTTTACAGGTGGGACTACAGGTACCAGCGGGCCCTTTAATGGCCCACATGCCGGTACTTGTGGTTCTCCAAGTACCAGTTTGGCGGGGGAGGGGGGGGCATGGCTTGCTGGGACCTTTAGTTCTACTGTAAAAGGCAATATTAATTCTATTTTTTTATACTTTAAAGCAATGAACTCGGCACCCGAAGTTGAGTATAGCCCAGAGTTTCAGCCCTGGCCTTGGGTGCACTGGAGAGGGAGGGCCCCTTTATTGCCCCCACTATCCCAGGAATTCCCGGCCAGGGCTGAAAAGTTAGGAATAATGAATGCTTCAGCCAGGGGGACCAATATAAGCGTGTCCCCCTACAATAGCATTACAGCCCCGATAGAAAGTGCCTGGTGTTGGATGATGGAAATACAGTACAGGGGATCCCTATGCATTTTTTCCCCATATTTCTAGACCCAAGACCAGCTCAAGAGCCCAATGCGGGGAGTGAAAAACACAGGGGATCCTCACTCTTTTTTCCCCCATGAATTTTCACAACATGAATCGGCACCAAAAAGCCGAGCAGAGCAGAGAGCAGAGAGAGTTAGATTTGGGTGGGTTATATTGTTTTTGCACTGCAATTTAAATTTCAGTTTGAACACACCCCACCCAAATCTAACTCTCTTTGCACATGTTACATCTGCCCCAAATGCACTGCACATGGTTTTGCCCATTAGAGGAAAATGTTGTTTTGCAATCAACCTTGAATTAGGCCCTATGGGGGTTATTCCGAGCTGATCGCTAGCTGCCGTTGTTCACTGCGCAGTGATCAGTGTAAAAAATGGCTAAATCTGTGCATGCGTAGGCACCACAATGCGCACGCGTGTTGTACGGGTACAAAGTCCAATGTGGTTTTGCACTGGTTCTAGCGACGATTCCAATCGCACAGCCGGACGCAAGGTGATTGACAGAAAGAGGGCGTTTCTGGGTGTCAACTGACCGTTTTCAGGGAGTGCTTAGAAAAACACGGATGTCGGGGAAAATGCAGGCGTGGCTGGGCGTTCGCTGGGCGGGTGTGTGACGTCAAAAGCCGTCCCTCTGTCGTCCCTCCGCACAGGATAAGTAACTACAGGGCTGGTCTTGTTTTGCACAAAAAGATTTTGCAGGCGCTCTGCTGCACAGACATTCGCACTCCTGCAAAGCGAAAATACACTCCCCGGTGGGCGGCGACAATGCGTTTGCACGGCTGCTAAAAACTGCTAGCAACTTGGAATGACCCCCTATGTACTAAGACCTGGAGAGAGAAAAAGTGGACTGAGATAGACATTTGCCACTAGTACTAGCCAATCAGCTCCTTGCTGCCATGTTACAGGCTGTTTTGGCTGTTTGTAGAGTGACAGATAGGAGTGCACTTGGCCCATGAAAACTGGTCTAGAGTCATCGAATTCAGCATCATTTCAGCATAATAAATTCCAATTATTTCATTTATTCCTAAATTTCTGCCCAAATATACAATCAATCTGACCGTTTGTGACAGCTGTCAGAATAGAAAAAAAGTAGAGAAAGTCACAAGTTGTAGTTGTTGTTGCCAAAGCTTCCTGTCTGGTGTATACACTACAAGCCGCTACCCTGGATCACGTTGTACTGTTCTGATCATGGGTTTGTTACCAGGGATACAGTGTATCCTGCGTGACCATATTGGTGCACTGATATGATATTTTAAAGACTTGCTTTCATATTTCTAGGTCTGAGCCCATCTCACCGACAGTCACCCTGTCACACCACAGAATACAAAAATACCTATTTTGATAGGATTTCCAATTAACATAAGTTTATCCTGCGCAAAGCATGGCCTAGAAGAGACAGGAAAACGCACAGTAGCCTGTTTATCAAAAATATGATTTTAACATGCTTAGTTTCCATCTCACCGCAATTGCCATAATTAATTACATACAATTATTACAGTAGGTGCAACTTACCAAGCCTTGTGTCGTGACGAGCAGCTGCTCTGCAAACCCTTATACTCTTCTCACACTGAAAACCCTGGGTCCGCGCTTGGTGTTAAAGGGGTATTTATGATTGTCCCGCGGTCGCATGCGCAGTGCCCGTCCTGCACATGCCACCGCAGTTTCTGCGATGCGGGATGCAGAAAATGCGATTGCCTCTGCCTGTCAATCAGGCAGAGGCAGTCGCAGGGCAGGGGAGTACCGGGCAACGCTCCGTTTCCAGGTAGGAGACGGAGCGTACCGGTGGGAGGTCAGCATGCTTGACTGCAGATATCTCAAGTTCCTGAAAATATATTTTTAGCTTTGAATGGGATAAAAAAAACTAGAGAGTCCCACCTTTCAGGAGGTACTGGGAACTTGGGGATCAGAGTTCAGGAGCCAGAGCAATTCACCAACAAAAATCTAAAACTGCATATTAGTGGAGCTGGAGCAGGAACTAGCTGCTTGAAGGCTGATATCTCTGGTTCTTGGCATAGTAGAGACAAGCTAACAGTGTCCACCAAAAGGGGAGAGTCCCAGGTTTTGGAGAATACCCTCAGAAATACTCTTAAGTCAGACAGAACCCAAGATATCTGGCTGGGAAGAGCAATTAACAGTTTTGGATGGGGACCACTGCTTTCAAGTCGGATATCTCCGGTTCCCCAGGGCGGATTTTCAAAAATCTGGTACCCCTGGAAAGAGGGGACCCTCAGCTATCAGCCTAGGGCTGTTATACTCCTGGGGCCCTTGGACATGAGCCCATTGAACCCATACGAGAAGACGGCCCTGACTTAATCCCCTGCTGTAATGACTTAATCCCCTGCTGTATTGTTCTCTCTGTATTAAACATAGAAACATAGAAACATAGAAACATAGAATTTGACGGCAGATAAGAACCACTTGGCCCATCTAGTCTGCCCCTTTTTTATTTTATCCTTTAGGTAATCTCAACCCTTTTTTAACCTTAATTCTTTGTAAGGTTCTTTGTTCATATGCCTGTCCCAAGCATGTTTAAATTGCCCTACAGTCTTAGCCTCTGCCACCTCTGATGGGAGGCTATTCCACTTATCCACTACCCTTTCTGTGAAGTAATTTTTCCTTAAATTTCCCCTGAACCTCCCCCCCTCCAGTCTCAATGTATGCCCTCGAGTTCTAATACTTCTTTTCCTTTGAAGAATGTTTCCCTCCTGAACTTTGTTAAGACCCTTGATATATTTGAAAGTTTCTATCATGTCCCCCCTTTCCCTTCTCTCCTCCAAACTATACATGTTAAGAACTTTTAGCCTTTCCGGGTAAGTTTTGTGATGTAGGCCATGCACCATTTTAGTTGCCCTTCTTTGTACACTCTCTAATGTATTTATATCCTTCTGGAGATATGGTCTCCAGAACTGGACACAGTATTCCAGATGGGGCCGTACCAATGACCTATACAGTGGCATTATCCGTACCAATGACCTATACAGTGGTATTATTGTATTGCAGCTGAGAACAATAGATGAAAGGCTTATGCTAATAAACCTTGGTGCACCTAGGCGCAATAGAGAAGGCTAGATGAGCGAGGCTCCATCTGTATAGCCTAATTTAAGTAGTAATAATGAGTGTGTTGCAAATGGAACAAATGGTACAAAGCAAGGTGTGTTCTAAGCGGCAAAAGTCCAAAACCATAATGTGAAAGGGGGGGGGGGGGGAGAACAAAAATGGAGACAAGTAGATCAAAATATGCAATCATTCAATGGGAGACTGTGGAGTGCTCCGAAACACAAGACTAATCAATCTGCATTAGAGGATTAATAAATAGCCTCCTTGCTTAAATTAGTGTGACACATACTTTTCCCATATGACTAATGGGGAATTAAGGCTTCGTAAATAGTATCCCTGCAGAGAAACGGTAACCTGTGGTTAAAGATCCCACTAAATAAGCAGACAACCTATAATAGAAGTAAACATATATTTCTGATATGTAGTATACACAGGTTTGTACATATACAGCATGTTAATACATAATGTGTAATAAAGATATGCAGGTCACCCACAAGTAAGAGGGGTAGAGAGAGAGAGAGAGAGAGAGAGAGAGAGAGAGAGAGAGAGAGAGAGAGAGAGAGAGAGACAAAGAAAGAAAGAGATTAAAGGAAAAAGGGGAGATGTGGGAGATAGATGGGAAGATGAAAGGAAGATAGGTGAGAGATTTCAGAGGAGGAGGGGTATAGAAAGATAGGATGAAGAGGGGGAAAGATTGGAATAGGAGGAAGAGCGGGAGATGGGGAAGTGATTGATTGGAGGAAGAAGGGGAGACAGGGTAGAGATGGGAGGAAGAGCAGGAAACAGATATAGGAGGAAGAGAGAGAAACAGGAGGACAGGGGGGGAGATAAATAAGAGGAAGACTGGGAGACAGGTGAAAGATAGGAGGAAGTAGGGGGAGAGAGAGAGAGTTGGAAGAGAGAGGATGAGAGAGATGGGAAGAAGGGGGAAAGAAACAGTCGGATGAGGGATGATGAGAGAGATGGGAGGAAGGTCTCGTGATGGCCTCACGAAGGAGGAAGAGGTGGAGAGAGAGATGAGAGAAATAGGGGAGTGAGGGTGTAGGAAGAGAGTGGTAAATAGCCCTGAAACTCTGGGAACAATAGTTAGTGACCAGCATTTTGCTTTAGAAGTAAAACAGAATTTTTAGTAAATGTACCTATTGGAGTCAGGAGCTTCTAATATGTTTTTCTTCATTATAAGACCTTTTGTTATAGTAGGAACAATGGTGACTATACCAGGCAGTATCACCCACAGGCACATCCATAGCGTCTCTACCTACAGACCACAAAATGCAGGTAATGACACAGTCAGCCACGTTTACATACGTATCAGAGGAGGAATTTGCTGGAACATGGTCTAAACTTTACTTTTCGTCAAATGCATAGTAGTAAACTGCTGTAAATGTAAATATGAAATAAGACGATCGTCCTCAGTATAGTTATATAGAGATGAGCACAATACAAATACAAGGCTTTGTATTATTTACGTGTATTAGCCAGAACCTGCAAGGAATTTTACACATTATTAATAACTTTATTGGTTTCAAGGAACTCTGTTTTAAGAGATAGAATACAGGAGTTCCTTGAAGCCAATAAATTTATTAATAGGAACCAACATGGATCTGTGAAGGATAGATCATGTCAAACTAACTTAATAGGTTTTTATGAAACAGTTAGTGCGAACCTAGATCAGGGTAAAGAGGTGGATGTAATCTTTTTAGACTTTGCCAAAGCTTTTGATACAGTACTGTACCTCACAAATGAAGAGAACTGGGGCCAGGGAGCACAATATGCACTTGGGTTGGAAATTGGTTGGATAATAGGGAGCAGCGAGTGGTGGTAACTTTTTCGAAAAGGTCTGAAGTACTAAGTGGTGTGCCACAAGGGTCTGCACTTGGACCAGCACTGTTCAACATTTTCATATATGATCTAGTAGTAGGTCTAGATAGTACAGTGTCAAATTTTTGCAGATGATACCAAACTGTGTAAGGTTATAAATTCGGAGGGGGGATGCTAAGTCTCTACAGAACGACTTATTTAGATTGGAAACATGGGCATCAAAATGGAGAATGAGGTTCAATATAGACAAATGTAAGGTAATGCCCTTTGGTAGCAAGAATAAAAATACTACCTACATACTAAACTAGGGGATTATGTACTGGAAAAAGATTTAGGCATTCACATAGAGAACAAACTTAGTAGTAGTAGCCAAAGTAGGAATGCAGCAAAAATGGCAAACAAAGTATTAGCATGCATAAAGCGGGGAATTGATGCAAGGGATGAGAGTGTTATACTCTCATTATATAAATCACTAGTGAGGCCACATCTCGAATACTGCGCACAACTATGGGCACCATACTACAAAAAGGATATCATGGAACTAGAAAAGGTTCAAAGACGGGCGACCAAATTGATTAAGGGGTTGGAGACGCTAGAATACAAGGAAAGGCTTGATAGGCTAGGCATGTTTACACCGGAAAAAAGGAGATTAAGAGGAGATATGATTAACATTAACAAATATATAAGGGGTCAATACAGAGAGCTAGCGGGGGATTTGTTTTTAGTAAGATCATCACAAAGTACATGTGGACACCCGCTTAGGTTAGAGGAGAGGAGATTTCGCACCCAGAGACGGAAAGGTTTCTCACAGTAAGGACAGTACATATTTGGAATTCCCTGCCTGAGAGAGTAGTAATGGCGGACTTGGTCATTACTTTTAAGAATGGGCTAGATAAATTCCTAATGGATAAGGATATACAGGGTTATGGTGGGTAAATCATGCACTATAGTAATAAAATAAAATAACAATAAAAAGGAATTGACATAACGGCTGAACATTCACCACAGTTATCATTAGTCTTAAAAATATTACAGTATCACTAACAGGTTGAACTCAATGGACAAATTGTCTTTTTTCAACCTCAGAAATTATGCTACTATGTTACTATGTAAATCAATATAACTTTTAATGTTCGCACTACCATAAAATGGTTGACATGACCTACAGGGTGGTTACTATGCAGGATAATGAAATGTGACATTGGTGGTCACTAATGGTTGTTACAACAGCAGTAATACAGGCAATAGGTCTCACCCTCAACTGGAGCTGCGGCGCGCTACACAGTATGTCGTGTGGGTGGCATATGTGCAGTAACACGCATTTTGGAAGTTGTTCCAGTGCCCGGCATGTATGGCAGAGAGAGAGAGAGTGCAGGAGTCCACTGCTCTCCAACAAATATATGCGCTGACTGGCTCTCTTCCCTTCCCAGATTATTCCCTGTCTTGTCCAACAGCATACACTATGTTTCACAGGGGGGACCCTTCCTCCATTCTTTGGCTATTTCCATTCCCTTCCTTTCTCTTTATTCCATCTCCCTTCTGCGGGAAATGTACTAAGCTTTGAAGAGTGATAAAGTGGTGAGAGATAAAGATCCAGCCAATCAGCTCTTAGCTGCCATGTTACAGGCTGTGTTTGAAAAATAACAGGAGCTGGTTGGTTGGTACTTTATCACTCTCCAAATCTGAGTGCCCCCCCCTCCCCCCATTGCCTTTATTAAATACCTCCTGTGCTATAAAAGAGAATGTTCTTAAAACGGGGCCAGATGTCGAAAATGGAAATGCAGACAGATCTCGCGGTATACTGCGCATACGCTAAACAAAATAAATCGCCATTTGCAATTGCATCAGATCAGGAGGAGTACATGTAAGGAGTTTGCTATTGCATAAGGACTGATCCATGCATCGATATAAACCAATAAGTAACAACAAAGGAATAAAACCACCAGACATAGACGCTGGCATTAATAAATTCACAGGTTTTATTGATTATAAGCTGGAACTGATAAAATTAAGCAGGCATTACGATTCTAAGTTCTAGCCATGATGTAATTGACAAAATGAGGTTGGACGTAATGAGCTGCAAAGCCCTCCTTCTATCTCTATTAGCTTAGCACTGGGGGTGGGGGGCAACCTAAATGAAGAAAGGCAAGACCCCCCAATCTTAATGAAGAAACGCAAGAAAGGGAAGAGGCCCACGCAAGTACCACTTGCGCACATTTTGCCGCTGAGAAGCAACACTTAGCCACAACACTGCACCTCTTATATTGAACAATTAATGAACATCACAATCACTTACAAACAAAAAACATAAAGGGCAGGGTGGACGAGGAGTCCTGAAAAAGAGAGGAGTCTGCCCCCCCCCCCCCCGCCCCCCATATATTACTGATTAAACCTTACCCCTTGTACACTGCCGTAGGTGAACCAATAACACCTCTATCAATCTAAGGTAAAAAAAAAAAAAAAAAGACTAAGCTATCAATGAGTCCTAAACACCTTTTCTTTGCCAAAATCAGTGCCTTATGTGGCATTATGTCTATGCACCGTTCAGCTACCATGTACAAGTTACTGCTTAGCCACACAACTGTTGCTTAACACCCAGACCTGTGACAACAGGTAAAAATGGTCAAACATGCAATGCAAGGAATAAGTAGAACAGTAAGTACCTGACAGCCAGTACACAGAAACCAAACTGCATTGGGACAAGAATCCCTTTAATTAGCATTCGCTGAGTACTGGCCATCTTACTCAGCGCTGACTCATCATGTGCACATCCTATTAGGAACCTTACAAATGAAATAAAGTCAAATGAAGGAAACCGAAGCGCATTTTCTTCCATCTGTTTCTGTTCTGATGCCCCCTGACTAGCTGAGGATGTTCGCCATAAGGGCTGAGAGGAAAAAAATCATGAAAGAGTCTGATATATACGACTTCAAATGGCAGTAAAATTCAGCCCAGATGACTGCAGTGGGGTAGATATTTAAGATTTCTCTCCCCATGTTTACAAGGCAATCAAGCAGGGAAGCCAGATGTTGCATTACATAAAAGTACAGTTCTGCAGTGGAGCACATATGGATTACTTATACAGATGTTCCAGGCACATTAGCAAAAATGGTTACACGAACTCCATTAAACTACCTTAGCATAGGTAACACATGTATTCTTTTTTCTTTTTTCTTTTTTTTTGCTCTTGTTCTTTTAATTATTGGTCTTTGTTCCTGGAAGTTGCATTGATAACAACACTCACTGATTGGTTCCATGCGTCCAGCTCTAGGAAAGAACATCTGAGCTGTCAGATAAGTAGAAACAGCGGAAAGACTTTCTTTCGCAGAGTTTCGGGCAATGTGTGTGAAGAACTGTTTTTGATCACTTACAATTTTTCCTGATAGTATTTTCCATTATATTTACATTTACCTAATTATTTCAACATTTACCTCCTTCAGGTGGAAGAACAAATCAGCTACAGCTCCAGGAATCTCCAAACTATAGGAACAGGTTATAATTTCTGTGTGTCACTACTCGTCTTACAATTATATTCATTGTGTGACACATCTTTATTAAAATACTGTTGTAAATAAAAGTGTAATCATTCTGGTGAAAATAGCATATATGGATCAGAGGCAATGTCTTGTTTTTGCTTGAAACATTTAACAGATTCTAAAATAAGATGGATGCCGGCTGAACGGATGCTAAGCAACGTCGCAAGCCATGTACCAACGCGTTTCGTCACTTGACTTTTCCTTTTGTCACCAAGTGTTCTGTGACATTGCTAAGCATGGATTTAGCCAGCATCCACGGAGAAGAACCGAACACCTGCGACCAAGAGGTCCCTCGAGGCGGTGGAGACTGTTAAAGCTTGGTGATACGCACTTTATTTTATAACTTCTAGAGCAAATTTATTATTTCTCACCAACAGTTTTTATGGAAGTTGCTTGGTTTTAAAAAATGAAGGGGGACATTTACTAAGCAGTGATAAGAGTGGAGAAGTGAGCCAGTGCAGAAGTTGCCATATCAACCAATCAGCAGCTCTGTATCATTTTATAGTATGCAAATTATAGATGTTACGTCAGTGCTGATTGGTTGCCATGGGCACTTCTCCATTGGCTCACTTCTCCGCTCTTATCACTGCTTAGTAAATGTCCCCCTAAATATTTTGTGCATTTTGGAGCGGCCCCCGTGTTCATTTTAATTTAGATACACTACTCACGGGTAGAGCAAACATACAGGAGAGCATCGGGTCACACAAGATATTGGTTCTGGAAACAAATGGAAACCCACAGGACCTGCTGTGCACTTGAGATGGCTACAGAGGACTGCTCCTGATACCAGCGGTATTCAATTGAAAAAAATTGGTTGCAAGATTTTTTCCCCGCAAAACCAGCAGGGGAGAAAAAAAAAAGTGTTGGCACTATCTACAGGGGGGAACACACGGAGAGATCAGTGCTTAAATAATAAGCAATCTGACTAGATTGCTCCATGCAGTGTTCTTCTTCCTGGATCCAGTGGCTGCGCTACCTCGTTGCTTCATCACATGGCCGGTGCGGGGCCGGCCAGGATGGAAAATTGTCCTGTTACAGCGCTGGCAGTTTTACCATGTGCATATATTTGACAGTCATAGCAAATATGTCACGCAACTGGTGGGTGGTGTTCCCAATAGAACAGCTAGGGGGAGATGGGCAGTGTTCACACGGGAGAGGAGAGAGGGACGAATGTAGTTTCTCCTCATATGCAAAAGATGCTATGGTAAAGCTGAGGTATTCTTTGGATATTAGGGAGCTGGGCTGGTATCCAGTGAGCGGAATGTACTTGGAATACTAGGTGTACTTGGCTAAACCCAGAGAGGAGATTATGCTGGAATGCGGAACAGTTCCAGTTACACAGGGAATGCTGGAATGTGAAGCTGCACCAGTTATACAGGTAATGCTGAAATGTTGAGCAGCACCAGCTACACAGGAAATGCTGGAATGTGGAGCAGTACCAGCTACACAAAATTTTCTGGATTGCAGAGCAGCACGAACTACACAGGATATGCTGGATTGTGGAGCAGCACCAGCTACACAGGATATCTCTCAGACGACTAGGCTAATACCAGATTCTATTTGATACACTGGGATAGGGACTGGATCCCTCTAGGTATACTAGCAACTGGCTAAGACCTAGAAGGCAGCTTAGCAGTAGGCTTGATTCAAGAGATGCTCTAGGTCTAGGAAGTTGATAGCTGCTGGGTCCAGTAGTTCCACAAGCAACAGAGATAGGAATAATGTTTACAGCTCTGTGCAGTGGGCAAGCTGTTCATGTAGTTATCTGAAGATGCTGGAGACACAGGAAACGCAGCAGAGTCTGGAGAATCCACCTAACAGCCAGAGGTCAGGGAACCAAGGACATGGCTGAATAAGCAATGTTGTTCTGGCCCAGATTGGAATGACTGGTGCCCTTTTATCTCCTGAGCAGTGGCGGTTCTTGCCACGGGCAAGCAGGACTTTTGCCCGGGGCGCCGCCTTCCAGAGGGCGCTGGCGCCATCCGGAGGGCGCCGCACCGTGGCAAGATCCACCACTGCTGCCCGCTGTGTCCCCCGTCCGCCTCCGCTGCCCGCTGCCGTCCCCGTCCTCGGCGCCTCCTGTGAAGGGAACTAGACGCTATGCGTCTAGTTTCCCTTCGTGGAGAGTAACTGCTGAGCGGTGCGCGATGACGTAATCGCGCACCGCACAGCAAAGGTCCTCTCCACGAAGGGAACTAGACGCATAGCGTCTAGTTTCTCTTCGTGGAGAGGACCTTTTGCTGTGCGTTGCGCGATGACGTCATCGCGCACCGCTCAGCATTCAAGCGGCGCTTTCAATGTACAGGGGGCGTGACTCACCACGCCCCTTGTATTAGGCCACGCCCCTTTCCTGCCCGGGGCGCTCTGCGCCCTTGAACCGGCCCTGCTCCTGAGGTGCACTTGGATTGGTGGAAAGAATCACATGATGCAAGGCTGGATTGTGGAGTGAATCACATGAGGCAAAGCTGGGATATTATTGGAGTTTTAGCGATCATAAATCTCCCAATTAACTCCAGAGAGGCCTGCAATATAAAACTGTTCCAGCATCCCTGCACCACTACCTGCAAGCAGCATCCATTCACTGGCTGGTGAGCTGTATAGAACTTCACTTCGCTAAAAGCTCCGATCCATAACCAGTGTATCACAGTAAGTACAGCTTCAATAAACCAACACTACTGGCCAAGTAATAATAATTTAATAATAATAATAGTTTAATTTATATAGCGCTCTTTCACCAATAGGACTCAAGGCGCTTAAAAGACACATAGCATAATATAGTACAGAAAATAATGAAGTACAGAAAAACTTTTCATAAAATACAGAAGCATGTAGATACTAAAGGGACATTATCGAAATGCTTGAGTAAACAGGAAGTGGTAGCACCATTGACAGAATTATTCAACCAGTCATTAGCTACAGGAGTAATTCCAGAGGACTGGAAAAGAGCAAACGTAGTCCCACTGCACAAAAGTGGAAGCAAGGAAGAACCAAACAACTACAGACCAGTGAGTCTTACATCAGTAGTAGGGAAATTTATGGAAACTCTCTTAAAAGAAAGAGTTGTAGATTATCTCAAATCCAGCAATTTACTGGATCCCAAACAGCATGGATTCACTGGGGGGAGGTCATGTCAAACAAATCTTATTGACTTTTTTGATTGTGTGACTAAAGTGATGGATAAAGGTGGAGCCATGGATATAGCTTATCTAGACTTTAGTAAGGCTTTTGACACTGTTCCACATCGCAGACTGCTAAATAAACTTGAAAGTTTGGGATTGGATAGTAGGATCATTGAATGGATAAGATCTTGGTTGAAGGATAGAAAACAGAGAGTTGTGATAAATGGAGTGCATTCACAGGAGGGAAATGTTACCAGTGGAGTACCCCAGGGATCTGTACTTGTACCAGTGCTTTTTAATATCTTTATTGGTGACATTGCAAATGGCATTAAAGGGAACGTATGCCTTTTTGCAGATGACACAAAGGTATGCAACAGGGTAGAAACACCAGGTGGGGTAAAACCAATGATTGAGGATCTAGGTAGACTTGAGTAATGGTCAAGAGTCTGGCAATTACAGTTTAATGCCAAAAAATGCAAAATCATGCACTTGGGTCTCAAAAATCCTAAAGCTGAATATAGTATTAATGGCACTATACTGGAAACTACTGAGGAGGAAAGGGATCTAGGAGTCACTATTTCAGATGACTTAAAGGCAGGTAAGCAATGTAACAAGGCAATGAGGAAGGCTAGTCAGATGCTTGGCTGCATTGGGAGAGGAATCAGCAGCAGAAAGAAAGAAGTAATAATGCCACTGTATAGGTCATTGGTACGGCCTCATCTAGAATACTGTATTCAGTTCTGGAGGCCAGGAGGGCAACTAAAATGGTGCATGGCCTACATCACAAAACATACCCAGAAAGACTAAGACATCTCAATATGTATAGTTTGGAGCAGAGAAGGGAAAGGGGGGACATGATAGAAACTTTCAAATATATCAAGGGTTTTAACAAAGTCCAGGAGGGAAACATTCTCCAAATGAAGAGAAGCAATAGGACACGAGGACATGCACTGAGACCGGAGCGGGGGAGGTTCAGGGGAAATTTGCGGAAAAATTATTTCACAGAAAGGGTAGTGGACAAGTGCAATAGCCTCCCATCAGAGGTGGTAGAAGCTAAGACAGTAGAGCAATTTAAACATGCATGGGATAGACATAAGGATATCCTTACAAAGAAATAAGGATCAAATAAGGTTAGAGATAAAAAATAATGTAAAAAAAAAAAAGGGGCAGACTAGATGGGCCAAGTGGTTCTTATCTGCCGACAAATTCTATGTTTCTATGTTTCTATGTCTTGAGTCTACTTTTGAAGGATTCTATAGTTGGGGCCTCTCGCACTGTGCGGGGAAGTGAGTTCCATGGAGTCGGAGCCGCATGACTAAAAGCTCGATCCCCAGATGAATTATGGGAGATTCTAGGTACTGCTGAAAGTCCTTCATCTACAGATCGCAGTAATGGAGTGGGGCAGATGGGGTCAAAAGCTGCTTCAGGTACATTGGGCCCTGGTCATGTAATGCTTTGAAACTCAGTAATCTAATCTTGAAGATGATTCGCCATCTTACAGGCAGCCAGTGAAGGGAGTAGAGGATGGGTGTTATGTGGCTAGAACGAGGCTGGTTAGTTAACAGCCTGGCAGCTGTGTTTTGCACCAGCTGTAAGCGGTGTAATTCTTTTGCTGGGAGACCAAGGTAGAGGGAATTACAGTAGTCTAAGCGAGATAATACAAATGCATGGAAGACTTTTGACAGATCATCTGAGGGAATTAAGTGCTTGATTCTGGCTATGATCCTCAGGTGAAAGAATGAGGATATGATTGTGGCTGATATCTGATGTTTAAGGGTCAAGCCACCATCCAGGACAACGCCAAGATTCCACACACGATCAATGGTCTGTAATGGTCTGTAATTCTGAATCCTCGAGTGTAAGTCCAGTTGGTTGGCTTTGCTGCAGTCTTGTCCTTTGATGTTGCGGTCGTATCATAAGGACCTCTGTTTTATCCGGGTTCAGTCGCAGCCAACTGGCGCTCATCCACTCCTGGAGTTCATTTAGGGTGGCTATTGTGTTATCAGTGCCCGGAGCAAAGGACAAGTACAGTTGTGTATCATCTGCATAGCAGTGGTAGACCAGGCCATGGCGCCTGATTATTTCACCCAGCGGGAGCATGTATACTACAAAAAGCATGGGGGATAGTATAGAACCTTGTGGGACACCACATGGCAATGGCACTGTTGGTGATGAGTATACTCCAGATGATACTCTCTGTGACCTGTCTGTGAGAAATGATTTAAAACAGCTTAGGACTGTGCCATCCAGTCCACAAAAATGTATCAGTCGCTCAATCAGAAGCCCATGGTCCACGGTATCAAATGCTGCAGAGAGATCCAGAAGGATTAATATTGAACAGTCACCTCTGTCTCTTGCCATCAGATCATTTAGCACACACACCAGGTCTGTATCAGTGTTATGTCTTCTCCTGAATCCTGGTTGGAATGGATCATAAATATCATGAGTTGTCATTTGGGTTTCCAGTTGATTTGTAACCACTTTCTCAATAACCTTTCCTAGAAAAGGAAGGTTTGATACCGGTCTGTAGTTGGTCATGCAGTCGGGATCTAAATTTGTTTTTTTAAGAAGAGGTCTAACAATTGCTTCCTTTAGGGGTCCAGGAAAAATGCCTGTCTGCAAAGAGCATTGAACAGTTTTTGCAAAGACAGAATTATATCCATATAACCTATTAGAAGCTTGGTTGAGGCAGGGTCCAGATCACAGGTGGTGGGACGTAAAATCCGAGCATTTTCAGCAATGTCCTTAACATCCACTGGGTTAAAACTGGTCCATGAAGGCAGGTGGCTTATATTGGCAGGCTTTGTAGTTTGGCATTCCTTTGATGGCACTGTGGAGATTCCAGCCCGGATGGTGGATATTTTATCTGCAAAGAAGTTTGTAAACTCGTTGCATCCTGCCTGGGAGAGGGTTTCATCAGTCTGCAGGCATGCTGGCTTGTAAAGCATCTCCACTGTGCGGAAAAGTTGAGCTGGCCTATTGTTTGCTGCCGTGATCTCATTTGACAGGAACTGTGATTTCTTATGGGTGATTGTCGATTGATATTCTTCGTTATGCTTTGTTAGTTTTATTTTTTCATCCACTAGGTTGGTCTTCCTCCATCATCTTTCCAGTCTACGCCCCCTTTTCTTGAGCTCACTAACACTGTTTTCGAACCAGGGAGCTCGACGTTGTGGTTACGAGGTCTTATAGGCACCGGGATGATAATATCAATTGCAGCCATAACATCCCTTTTATAATAACGGCCTAGGGAACAGGGATCTTCACAGGCACCCAGTATAGCAGAGAGATTCAGATTTGCTGCTGGAGCCTGGGGAGTCATACCCTTCCTTTGACGATACCTGGTCAACTCCACGGGCAGAGATCTTATTTTAGGGGTTGCAACTGAGAACCAAAGGGAGTGGTGGTCTGACCAGATGACTGGGTTTATTTTTAGGTCAGTGACTTCTAATCCAATGTGAAAGACGAGATCAAGAGTGTGACCACTTTTATGTGTGGCAGAAAGAATGACCTGTTTGAAGCCCAGACCATTCATTGTGCACAGGAGGTCTTGGCCAAGGTGTGAGAGCTCATCATCCACCCATGCATTGAAATCCTTGAGGATGAGCCATCTTTGATGTTCCAGAACCAGGCCAGCAACAGTGCCTGCATTTCTTGTAGAAATATCTTTCCATCTCCAGGGGGCCGGTAAATGAGAAGTACTCCTGTACTCCAGGCAGCAATGCATTCGAATGAGCGAGTAATTTCAAAAGGGTGGACCCTAAGTTTAAGGTATTTTTTGAAGAAGATAGCCACCCCTGCGGTCCAGTCTTCGGTTGTGGATGACAGAGTAGTTTGTTGGGACTGCAGCCTCCAATATAGGTGCTGCATTTTCATCTAGCCAGATCTCTGTAATACAGGCTAGATCTGCAGATTCAATAAGGTCAGCAATTGTTGCAGTCTTGTTTCTTATAGATCTGGCATTACAAAGGACTGACCTGAATGGGCATACCAGAGAACTTTCAGATTTTTTTATGTTAAGTGCAGGCGCTTTGGTTATGGGGGTCACAAAGCGAGAATTGACAGTTCTGTTCTTCCAAGCACAGGGCCGTCTTTTGAGTATCACTTCTATTTGATTGTTCTTTGAATCGGGGGGTGAGCAGGTGGGCAAAGGACTTAGGTGGTTACCGGGGAAAATACATTTCCGGCCTCCTCGCTTTCCACGAATGCGCCTGTGTTTTCATTTTAAAATGCCAAGGGATTGGAGAATAGAAGCCTGTGATGGTGTGATAGGAACTGCAGAACGTGGTGGGCGGAGTGAAAGAATGAAGCTGGAGGAATAAGTATACATTGGGTCATCAATGACAGATTACGATAAGTATGAGCTGCATATGATGATGAGAGAGGGAGAGAAAGCTGTATATATCTCCCCCCCAATTCGGTATGTGATCCAAAAATTATAATGGGTTCATGAACAGAGTTATTGCTATAACCTATTGCTGCTCCGATAATCCAATGTGTATATTTGAAATAAGTGATAAAATAACTTTCCTTTTCTGTTGCTGATTTAGTCAATTATTGCAGGACAGAGCTTGTGGAAAGGTGTTCTTGTGGGGGTAGTGATATCATTTGTCCTGGGGAATGGCTGGGATCCTGCAATTTGAAATGAACAGTGACCCTACAGCCATTCAGAGCCTGAATATACTGATATTAGTTGAAAAATGCAAGAAATCAGAGTTATTTGATGCTCAGAGAACAGAGGTGGATGATGTCTAAGTGAGGGGCTGGATGGAGCCAAAAATAGGTTGTAGTCCACAGTACCTTGTCTGGGATGTCCAATGCAGAGTACAGTAGATTGCAAACTGAAGGACTTCTCAGTGGAGGGATGCAGAGGATTCAATCTAATGTGTATCTCAGTGCAGGAATGCAATCTGTTGGTTATGGTGAGATGTCCGTGTAGAGTAGTACAAGTTAAAGGTAAGTCCTTGGATATTTATGATGATTCATAGGTCAGTTGTGGGGAATTTAAGCTGTTTTATGGAGATGATCAGGAGCATGCAAAAGGTGAGGCAGCCATTTTGGGTGCCAGCAGCACAAAGTAACGGGGTGCGCATAGCTTGAGTCACCTCCTGGTGTGTGCCTACATAACTCTACAGTAACAACACCTGTGCACACATCATTCCCAACAGTTTGTGGTATTTTCAAAAAGTTGCATTTTTTTTTTTGCAAAAGATTTAGTATTTCATCTAATAAGAAACAAATAACTTAGTGTAACAAAAAAAAAAAAAAGGGAAATTGCTTTTTAGAGCTCTACTTTTATTAGTGTCAGCAGGTGTCTTGTACAAAATGTCAACATCATAGTACTGACATGTACAATATGTGCAATATGTCAATATTTCGCCTTTCAACATTCCAGCTTTTGATGTTTTTTTCTGTTGACCTGAGGGCCAGCACCGACCAAGCCTGAAAACACTGAAATGATTCTGGTTGTGGTTCAGAGATGGAGACAAACCACACACAATGCTGATGTTTGCGCAGTTGAGCGATTATTTGCTAAACTGCACCATGCACGGGTAATGAAAGTGGGTGTCTTAGGGCTTGCACATTCCATCGCATGCTAGTACACAAGACTGAAATAGGAATTATCATATTATCGCAGCTGCGGCACAGCAAAAAGACTCAGAGGGTCATTCAGACCTGATCGCTGCTGTGCGTTTTCTCACAGCGGGCGATCAGATCCGAACTGCACATGCGTATGCACCCCACTGCATCGGCGTTTCGCACGACTGCAACGGACATCGGCGCCCTGCGATGGGATGGTGCAAAAAATCTATTTGCACGGGCATTCGTTATGAGATTGACAGGAAGAAGGCGTTTGTGGGTGGTAACTGACCATTTTTCGGAAAAACACTGGCGGGATCGAGCGTTTTCCGGGAGGGTGTCTGACGTCAGCTCCGGCCCCGATCAGCCTGATGTAATTGCAGTGGAAGAGTAAGGAAGTCATTCAGATCTGATCGCTAAGCAGTGATTTTTGCTGTCCTGTGATCAGATAGTCGCCGTCTACATGGGGAGTGTATTTTAGCTGTGCAAGTGTGTGATCGCATGTGTGGCAGAGCTGTACAAACTGATTTTGGGGATCATTTTGAGTTGATCGCAGCCAGCAACTTTTTGCTGCTCTTGCGATCAACTAGTACACGCCTATGGGGGAGTGTATTTTAGCTTAGCAGGTCTGCGATCGCTTGTGCAGCCCTGCTAAGCTAAAAGATTTTCAAGCAGAACAAGACCAGCCCTATACCTACTTACCCTGTGCTATGATCTCTGCTATGCTGGAGCCGGCTTTGACGTCAGACATCCGCCCTCCGTTCTGCTGGACATACTTGCTTTTTCCTTACCACTCCCCGAAAACGGTCTCCAACGGTCCGGATCCGCCCAGGGTATGCCTTCTTCTTGTCAATCTTCTTTGCGGTCGGCTCTTCGACCGCTTCCTTCGCTAGACGCGACGTAACCCGGCGACCTCTGTCGCCGGGCAACGTCGGGCATGCGCTTTGCAGCCGCCGCGCATGCGCATTCCGGACCCATTTGCACCACAACGATAAACCGCTGCGTGCGAACTGGTTGGAATGACCCCCTTTGTGCAGTCTCTGCGCAGCCCAGGACTTACTCAGCCACTGCAATCACATCAGGCTGTTCGGGACAGGATCTAAAGTCAGGCACCCTCCCTTCAAACACTTGGACACGCCTGCGTTTTTCTGGACACTCCCTGAAAACGGTCAGTTGACACCCACAAACGCCTTCTTCCTGTCAATCTCATTGCGAACACCCGTGCAAATGGATTTCTCGCACCAACCTGTCGCAGGGCGCCATGAGACGCGCCGGTACAGTGCGTTGCATACGCATGCGTAGTTCAGATCTGAAATACCCACTAAGTCCTGGGTTGCGCAGAGACTGCACAAAATCAGTTTGCGCAGCTCTGCAACACATGCGATCGCACACTTGCACAGCAAAAATACACTCGCCCCGTAGGCGGCGACTACCTGATCGCAGGACTGCAAAAATCGCTGCCCAGTGATCAGATCTGAATGACCCCCTCAGTTTAGAGGCTCTGAATCAGGCCCTCTAAGGTTTCTATACACACAGCATATTCAGAGTGTGTACTGCTGATGCTGAGTAACGTGACACGGCCTAAACTCCTTGTGATCTGTCATGAGACAGAACTAAATTAATTTTTCAGGAGGAATCCAGATAATGAACCTTTCTGTGGCTCAGCGGGCAAAGCCTACCTAGCTCTCCTGTCTCACTGTCAGCATGGAGGCCAGTGGCGCACCCAGGGGGGGTTTCCGAGCACCCAGAAACCCCCCTCCACTAAAAAAAAAAAAAAAAAATTTTTTTTTTTTTTTTTTAGCTGCAAGAGAATTATTAATGGCTGTCTGGCGTCCTCTGCAGCCTGCTGTCTTCCTGGTGGCACTTTAAGTGCAATAAAATGTTACTTTATTTTAACTATAGTACATATCTATCCATGTGCATACATATATACACATGTATATACATACATACATATAAACACACACACGATATATATATACATGTGTATATATATGTGTACTGTATGTGTGTGTATATATATATATATGCATGTTTAATATGCTATGTATATGTGTATATGTATGTGTGTGTATGTATGTATATATATATATATATATATATATATGTGTAGATATATGTATATATATATATATATACACACACACACAGACACACTAGTTTTACGGACCCAGCATATACTGGGTCACCTCAGTCCCCACCCCCGTGATTGGCTCCGCCCAGTTCTGGAAACCCCCCCATGCAAATCCTGCGTTTGCCACTGGAGGCCAAGGGTCCTAGCAGGTGTTCTAAGCCTCCGTCAGTCTTCATTTGTAAATATCTTTTCAGCAGCTGGAGCTTTAAAGAAAACAATCTCTCACCGCAGCCCGAGTAGCAGCCTCACTCCCGGCTTTCATCGCTTTTGTCTTAAGACCATTTAAGAGGGAGAAGTACAGGATATTTCATCACTGAGGTCACATATATGTATGTTACATGATAAGCTTCTGCACTTATATTTTGAACTGAAATGGGAACATTTTCCAAAGCCCCATAATGTAATTAAACAATTTCCTAATCCAAGGATAAAAATAATAATTATAATAGTAGGAAAAATAATAAGAATATACATCATTAGAAAGTTGTTTTTTTTTCTGAATATGTATTAATATAGCGTAACTTATTGTATACCTACTCATTTTTATTGCCTCCCGAAGGGGAGGTCCAGATGAGTGGTTCAGTGGTGGGACAACCAGATTTCCATCATCGCAGGCCCAAAGGGTTTCATGCCATTATGCAGCAGGGGGCTGGGCTGTAATTGGTCGATTCACCACAAATTGCGTCATTAAGCCTCTGGTCTGGTCATTTACCAGTGGATAAAGGAGGATGGACTAATAGCCCCACTTTCTGGGAGAGCTCCACGAAATGTGGAATCTCAGGGAGAGTAGGCAAGTATGGTTTATTAAAAACATAAACACTTTGCAGGCTGATCTTGCTACTTTTTGCACTGGGCATACTCTAGAGCTGCTCAGAGTAGTACAGTGCATCCGGAAAGTATTCACAGCGCTTCACTTTTTCACATTTTATGTTACAGCCTTATTCCAAAATGGAATAAATTAATTTTTCCCTCAAAATTCTACACACAATACCCCATAATGACAAAGTGAAAAAAGTTTTCTTGTGATTTTTTGCAAATTTATTAAAAATAAAAAAGAAAGAAATCACATGTACGTAAGTATTTACAGCCTTTGCCATGAAGCTCAAAATTGAGCTCAGGTGCATCCTGTTACCACTGATCATCCCTGAGATGTTCCTACAGCTTAATTGGAGTCCACCGGTGGTAAATTCAGTTGATTGGACATGATTTGGAAAGGCACACACCTGTCTATATAAGGTACCACACTTGACAGTGCATGTCTGAGCACAAACCAAGCATGAAGTCAAAGGAATTGTCTGTAGACCTCTGAGAATATCTGATGCTTTGAAGGTCCCAATGAGCACAGTGGCCCCATCTTCCGTAAATGGAAGAAGTTCAGAGCCACCAGGACTCTTCCTAGAGCTGGCCGGCCGTCTAAACTGAGCGATCAAAGGGAGAAGGGCCCTAGTCAGGAAGGTGACCAAGAACCTGATGGTCACTCTGTCAGAGCTACAGCATTCCTCTGTGGAGAGAGGGGAACCTTCCAGAAGGACAACCATCTCTGCAGCAATCCACCAATCAGGCCTGTATGGTAGAGTGGCCAGACAGAATCCACTCCTTAATAAAAAAGCACATGGCAGCCCGCCTGGAGTTTGCCAAAATGCATCTGAAGCACTCTCAGACCATGAGAAACAAAATTTTCTGGTCTGATGAGACAAAGCTTGAACTCTTTGGTGTGAATGCCAGGCGTCATGATTGGAGGAAACCAGGCACCGCTCATTACCAAGCCAATACCATGCCTACAGTGAAACATGGTGGTGGCAGCATCATGCTGTGAGGATGTTTTTCAGCAGCAGGACCTAGGAGACTAGTCAGGATAGAGGGAAAGATGAATGTAGCAATGTAGAGAGACATCCTGGATGAAAACCTACTCCAGAGCGCTCTTGACCTCAGACTGGGGCGATGGTTCATCTTTCAACAGGACAACGACCCTAAGCACACAGCTAAGATATCAAAGGAGTGGCTTCAGGACAACTCTGTGAAAGTCCTTGAGTGGCCCAGCCAGAGCCCGATTGAACATCTCTGGAGAGATCTGAAAATGGCTGTGCACCGACGCTTCCCATCCAACCTGATGGAGCTTGAGAGGTGCTGCAGAGTAATAGGCGAAACTGCCCAAAGATAGGTGTGCCAAGCTTGTGGCATCATATTCAAAAATACTTGAGGCTGTAATTGCTCAAAGGTGCATTAACAAAGTATTAAGCAAAGGCTGTGAATACTTATGTACATGTGATTTCTTAGTTTTTTATTTTTAATAAATTTGCTAAAATCGCAATGAAACTTTTTTCACGTTGTCATTATGGGGTATTGTGTGTAGAATTTTGAGGGATAAAATTAATTTATTCCATTTTGGAATAAGGCTGTAACATAACAAAATGTGGAAAAAGTGAAGCGCTATGAATACTTTCCAAATGCACTGTACATATCTTGGTTGTATCTCCTTAGTACTGTACATATAGTATCTCACCCATATCTCTACTTGCCACTGGGTGGGTGTACCTGGGCGGCAAATAGGCATTTGAATATAGGATAATCGCTACGTAGAGTAGGTGTGTATTGTTCATATAGATGGAAATGCCAGCTATTGAGAGGTGAGGGTAGAGACTGGTCCATCTCGTTTCAGATGAGTCTTTCGGACCGAGGACTGGTTGGCACAAATATGCGCTGATAGCAGGAACAGACTGGAGCTGCTTTACGGCCCTGACATTCGATCACAGGGGTGTGCCATGAGTCGGGGGTGCATGGTTTCACGGAATGCCCCCATCTTTCTTTGACACAGGCAAGTCGGGCAGAGGGGGCGCGGACAAATAAAGAGCCGGAAGGCATCACTGTGCACGACCATCACGGCTCTCTGTATGGCTGGACTGGCCCAACAGGCTATCGACCATTCTGGCATTTGTCAGAATTGCCAGATGGCCAATCTGGCCCTGGCTGATAGTGATGATGGGTACAATGTACAATCACAAACAGATGTATAGGGAAAGTGCAGCTTACAGGTCTCTACACAGGTGAAGATCTGCATCTATTTCCCAGCATGCAGTGCGGCAGCTCTGAATTAGGGCCAATGTGCACAAGTAACGTAATTACTGCGCACAGAATATATATTAGCACAAGATGCATATACAGTCTCCTGAGCTTAGTTGTTCCCCAGCATCCTGAATACTGAGTCACTGCCTTGCCTTTGTATTTTACACTTATTTCTGCAGAACCCCAATTCTGAGCAATGCTCCTGGTGTGTCCTGGGTGCATTCCTGTGCCTACTAATTCACCCACATGCAAAAATTAGATTTAGTTTAGTCAGATCGGGGAATGTGTAGGATTCAAGTGGTGGGTGGGCAGCAATAGGAGTGCTCCCTGTATTACATAAGGGCAAATAGCATTTTCTCCCATCGGAAGGGCACTTACAGTCTACAATTCAACCAATACAATAATAACATTGAAGTATACAATAGTGTCACATGCAGTATGGGCAGCCTCAATCATGATCATGAAAATACTCTGCAGAGCTAGGAAAAGGCGGAATTGTGTCCAGACCAGTGAGATTATACTTGTGTATGGTCAGGAGATTATAATGGTGACAGCTACAGTATTAGATCTAGGGACTGGCCGACTCGCTCACACTGGTTGTTGCTTCCTCCGTCTCCCGGGAACAGATGTATGATTCTGCAATTCTCTGTGCATTTCAAAATCATACAATTCCTACCCATGCCAGGTCACAGATGGAGCTCAGAATGTGGGCGAAAAGACGCAAACCCTATTTTTTTTTTTACCATTTTGAGTCTCACTCAAAATCAGCTCCAGCTTTTTTTGTGTTCTACAAGTGTCTCAGAGCGCTGTAACATGGCACATGAGGACCCTGGCCTGGCACCCTTACCTTCCCCCCCATTCCCCCTCCCCCGTGCAGCCATGATATCGCAGTCCAACTGCCGGGTGCAGACATATAAATTGCTGGGAGCCCTTCAAGCCTGACAAGTGTGCTGTTGAGGTAATGTTTGTACATCGGCTGCAGCCCCTAGAAGCCAGATAGGGCTGCCATCATACAGTGCTGTAGCAATAGCCTCCACAGACCCCGCAGTGGCTCGGAGGCACTGGGGTCTGCAGGGACTATTGCTATGCTACTGATTGGACCTGGAGATATTTGGCTGCGGTCCCGTCATGCTCGCCCCCATTGAAAATGCCCCTTCCAAATGGCCGCCACTTCAGAGGAGACAGTTATAAAGGATGCTAGAGGAGGCAGTGGCCAATTTGGGAGGAACATTTTTATGGGGGCAGGCACAACAGGATCGCAGACCCGTGGCGGTAGTGGCCAGAGGAGGGGGGTGGGGGAATCACCTGACAACGAGCAGAACCTCTGACAATGAGCAGGACATTTTCAATGGGGACAGGGTCAATGGGACTGCAGACTCACGGCGGCCGGGGGAGCGAATCCCCTGACAACCAGCAGAAACCCTGACAATTACCAGGTATCATGGGGTGGGGGGGTGGGGGGTCTGAAACTTTTTGGGCGGGGCGCATAATTTATAGTTACACTACTGCGTCATCTGCTAATTGCAGCCCAGACTGGGATTCCCAGTGAGACATCCATCCACCCCCTGATCGGTCTATCATGTGATAAGCATTAGCAGGGAGCTGTTACAATGGGAAGCCACTGCTACCTAGGCAGTCCCTAGGTAAAATCCGTCACTGTGTGTAAATAATCCAGTAATCATAATGTACTATCTATTATACAGATTATTTGTATTCTACACACAGCTCTTGAAGTTATCTGGAACTACACATACTGTATACTGCTAACACTGTGGCATGCTGGGATGTGGAGTTCCAGCTAGAGGCCCTCATGTTGAATACCCCTGGTATCCAATTACAGCCATTTTCTACCGTGCGGTAACTCACCCATTATCGGCCTATAACACATGGGATCTGTGATTACATTGTGGATCCATGTGTTCGGGTCTGATAACGAGTCTCCTGGGACTGCTTTTTGGGTATTCCCGAAAAGCCCTGATAAGTGCCGGCTTACGGGGCTAATACGATTGCCCCCGGGGAATCCCTTAGATGTGGTAACTCAGCAGCTAATTGGATACCGCCTTATATATGTGTCCCATTTCTATTCAATCAGTGTATTAACACTGGTACACATATATAAGGTGGCATAGAAGAGCACTCCTCGGGCGGTGAGCATAAAGCGATCCACCTTATAAGGCACATTAGTTCATTTAAGCTATATCAATAAATTCCATGGAGCCGGAAGCACTATAGGAACGGGCATATATTAGAAGGACTGATATTATACTGCAATATTCCAGTGGGTGGGGATTCTGCTCATATAGGATTTTTTATTATGTACTATTGATTTTATATTGTAATCATACCTTTCAATTTTGAAGAATGCAGACCCGGGACTCCTATGCGCGGCGAAACCGCGCCTGCCCGAAAAAGGGGTGTGTAGCCTCAGCAAAAAGGTACGTGGCTTCGTTGGAATGCAGCGACCGCCTGCCACGCCCCCATTTTCTGTCACTGTGGGGGCATGCCCAGCACTCTCTGAGCCGCTGGCATGCCCCTTCTCCCTCTGTCTCCTGTGAATAGACGCTAGGCAGAGCACGCAGTGACTACAGGAGCCTCCCAACTGACCCCCCCCCCATCCTGGGACACTGCGGGCCGCGGGTGGGACAGTCCCAAAAAGAAGGGACTGTCCCGCAAAAATCAGTACAGTTGGGAGGTATTTTGTAATGATTGTTACTAGAGATGTTCACCGGACATTTTTCGGGTTTTGGTTTTGGATTCGGTTCCGCGGTCGTGTTTTGGATTCGGACGCATTTTGGCAAAACCTCCCTTAAGAATTTTTGTTGGATTCGGGTGCGTTTTTGGATTCGGGTGTTTTTTTTATTTTAAAAATCCTCAAAAACAGCTTAAATCATAGAATTTGGGGGTAATTTTGATCCTATAGTATTATTAACCTCAATAACCATAATTTCCACACATTTCCAGTCTATTCTGAACACCTCACACCTCACAATATTATTTTTAGTCCTAAAATTTCCACCGAGGTCGCTGGATGACTAAGCTAAGCTACCCAAGTGGGCGGCACAAACACCTGGCCCATCTAATAGTGGCACTGCAGTGTCAGACAGGATGGCACTTAAAAAAATAGTCCCCAAACAGCACATGATGCAAATAATAAATAAAAAAGAGGTGCAAGATGGAGTTGTCCTTGGGCCCTCCCACCCAACCTTATGTTGTATAAACAGGACATGCACACTTTAACAAACCCATCATTTCAGTGACAGGGTCTGCCACACGACTGTGGCTGAAATGATTGGTTGGTTTGGGCCCCCACCAAAAAAAAAAGCAATCAATCTCTCCTTGCACAAACTGGCTCTACAGAGGCAAGATGTCCACCTCCTCCTCATCCTCCGATTCCTCACCCCTTTCACTGTGTACATCGCCCTCCTCACAGAGTATTAATTAGTCCCCACTGGAATCCACCATCACAGGTCCCTGTGTACTTTCTGGAGGCAATTGCTGGTAAATGTCTCCACGGAGGAATGTATTATAATTCATTTTGATGAACATCATCTTCTCCACATTTTCTGGAAGTAACCTCCTACGCCGATCGCTGACAAGGTGACCGGCTGCACTAAACACTCTTTCACACTGAAGGGGGGGCAACTTAGGTAAAATAAAGCCAGTTTGTGCAAGGGTCTCCAAATTGCCTCTTTTTCCTGCCAGTATACGTACGGACTGTCTGACATGCCTACAATGATGCTGTCACTCATATAATCCTCCACCATTCTTTCAATGGTGACAGAATCATATGCAGTGACAGTAGACGCGATTTCAGTAATCGTTGGCAGGTCCTTCAGTCCGGACCAGATGTCAGCACTTGCTCCTGACTGCCCTGCATCACCGCCAGTGGGTGGTTTTGGAAATTTTATCCTTTTCCTGGAAGCTCCAGTGGCGGGAGAAAATGAAGGAGGAGCTGTTGGCGGGTCACGTTCCGCTTGACTTGACAAGTGTCTCACCAGCAGGTCTTTGAACATCTGCAGACTTGTGTCTGCCGGAAAGAGAGATACAACGTAGGCTTTAAACCTATGATCGAGCACGGTGGCCAAAATGTAGTGCTCTGATTTCAACAGATTGACCACCCGTGAATCCTGGTTAAGTGAATGAAGGGCTCCATCCACAAGTCCCACATACCTAGCAGAATCGCTCCATTTTAGCTCCTTCTTCAATCTCTCCAGCTTCTTCTGCAAAAGCCTGATGAGGGGAATGACCTGACTTAGGCTGGTGGTGTCTGAACTGACTTCACGTGTGGCAAGTTCGAAGGGTTGGAGAACCTTGCACAATGTTGAAATCATTCTCCACTGCGCTTGAGTCAGGTGCATTCCCCCTCCTTTGCCTATATCGTAGGCAGATGTATAGGCTTGAATGGCCTTTTGCTGCTCCTCCATCCTCTGAAGCATATAGAGGGTTGAATTCCACCTCATTACCACCTCTTGCTTTAGCTGATGGCGGGGCATGTTCAGGAGTGTTTGCTGGTGCTCCAGTCTTCGGCACGCGGTGGCTGAATGCCGAAAGTGGCCCGCAATTCCTCGGGCCACCGACAGCATCTCCTGCACGCCCCTGTCGGTTTACAAAAAATTCTACACCACCAAATTCATTGTATGTGAAAAACATGGGATGTGCTGGAATTTGCCCACATGTAATGCACGCACAATATTGCTGGCGTTGTCCAATGTCACAAATCCCCAGGAGAGTCCAATTGGGGTAAGTCAACCTGCGATGATGTTCCTCAGTTTCCGTAAGAGGTTGTCAGCTGTGTGCCTCTTATGGAAAACGGTGATATAAAACGTAGCCTGCCTAGGAACGAGTTGGCGTTTGCGAGATGCTGCTACTGGTGCCGCCGCTGCTGTTGTTGCTGCGGGTGGCAATACTTCTACCCAGTGGGCTGTCACAGTCATATAGTCCTGAGTCTGCCCTGCTCCACTTGTCCACATGTCCGTGGTTAAGTGGACATTGGGTACAACTGCATTTTTTAGGACACTGGTGACTCTTTTTCTGACGTCTGTGTACATTATCGGTATTGCGCTCCTAGAGAAGTGGAACCTAGATGGTATTTGGTACCGGGGACACGCTACCTCAAGAAATTCTGTAAGTCCCTGTGAACTAACGGCGGATAGCAGACGCACATCTAACACCAACATAGTTGTCAAGGCCTGAGTTATCCGCTTTGCAACAGGATGACTGCTGTGATATTTCATCTCCCTCACAAAGGACTGTTGAACAGTCAATTGCTTACTGGAAGTAGTACAAGTGGTCTTCCGACTTCCCCTCTGGGATGACGATCGACTCCCAGCAGAAACAACAGCAGCGCCAGCAGCAGTAGGCGTTATACTCAAGGATCCATCGGAGGAATCCCAGTTAGGAGAGGACTCGTCAGTCTTGCCAGTGACATGGCCTGCAGGACTATTGGCGTTCCTGTCTAAGGAGGAAATTGACATTGAGGGAGTTGGTGGGGAGGTTTGCAGGAGCTTGGGTACAAGAGGAAGAAGGGATTTAGTTGCAAGTGAACTGCTTCCGCTGTCACCCAAAGTTTTTGAACTTGTCAATTACTTCTGATGAATGCGCTCCAGGTGACGTATAAGGGAGGATGTTCCTAGGTGGTTAACGTCCTTACCCCTACTTATTACAGCTTGGCAAAGGCAACACATGGCTTGACACCTGTTGTCTGCATTTCTGTTAAAATAATTCCACACCGAAGAGGTGATTTTTTTTTTGTATTTTAACCAGGCATGTCAATGGACATCAGAGAAGTTTGTATCTAGCGCCCTGCCTGTCTGGATATCTTTTGTGGCAGCAAGGTTGTGAAAAAAAAAAAAAAGGGAGAAAAATCTAGATGTTCTGCAGTGATCAGTCTGTGATGCACTCAGAACGGTGGGACGCCACCGTTCTGAGTGCATCACAGACTGATCACTGCAGTGTTTATAATTTTCCCAAACAAATCAGAACATCTAGATTTTTCTCCCCCTGAACACTGCAGCAACTGTTTTCATCCTCTCATTTATTCGTTTCCCGTGTTTGTCTCCCTCCTCCATTCCCCCCCTTTCTTCCCTCCCCCTTCCTCTCTCTTATACTTTGCATCATACTTTTATATGTATGCAATAACCAAAAAGATTTTAATACATCATTTTTCTGATTAAAATCCCCAAAAAGAACACATTGTGTAAGATATCATTTTCATTGACAACTGGGCTATATACTAAATATTCAGAATTGACAATATATTTATGACAAGTATTTGGGTATGCATCTCGTAACTTAATCAGGCGCGGTTGTTTATTTCTAATGTCAATGGACATATTCATCCCACGGACAACAGGTGTCTACCCGGGTGCCTGACTTAAACAAACCACTTCACCATCAGAATCCTCCTTGTCAATTTCCTTCTCAGCGCCAGCAACACCCATATCCTCATCCTGGTGTACTTCAACAGTGACATCTTCAATTTGACTATCAGGAACTTGACTGTGGGTGCTCCTTCCAGCACTTGCCTGACCATCCCGTCCAGTGTTGGGAAGGTCAGGCATCGCAACCGACACAATTGGACTCTCCTTGGGGATTTGTGATTTAGAAGAACGCACAGTTCTTTGCTGTGCTCTTGCCAGCTTAACTCTTTTCATTTTTCTAGCGGGAGGATGAGTGCTTCCATCTATGCCACTAGCCATGAACATAGGCCAGGGCCTCAGCCGTTCCTTGCCACTCCGTGTTGTAAATGGCATATTGGCAAGTTTACGCTTCTCCTCAGACGATTTTAATTTAGATTTTTGGGTCATCATTTTACTGAACTTTGGCTTTTTGGATTTTACACGCACTCTACTATGACATTGGGCATCGGCCTTGGCAGATGATGTTGATGGCATTTCATCGTCTCTGCCATGACTAGTGGCAGCAGCTTCAGCACTAGGTGGAAGTGGATCTTGATCTTTCCCTATTTTACCCTCCAAATTTTTGTTCTCCATTTTTTTAATGTGTGGAATTATATGCCAGTAATATATCTGGAATTAGATGGCAGTAATCACTAGATAGATACCAGATACCACTGTGACTGGAATGATGATGACCTATGCACAGTGACAGGACACTACCACAGCACCCTACAGCAACAAGATGCAGCGCAAGACACTGGACTTTTAGTCACCACAATGCAGCACTGACACTGACCAGTGATACTGAGCACCGATGAGGATACTAGAACTGACACTGGGCAGCGAGAACAGCACTGGACTACTGTACTGTACTACTATATACTGGTCACCACAATGCAGCACTGACACTGACCAGTGACACTGAGCACTGTTCAGGATACTAGAAGTGACACGGAGCAGCAAGATACAGCAATGGGCTACTGTACTGTACTACTATATACTGGTCACCACAATGCAGCACTGACACTGACCAGTGATACTGAGCACTGATGAGGATACCAGAACTGACACTGGGCAGCGAGAACAGCACTGGACTACTGTACTGTACTACTATATACTGGTCACCACAATGCAGCACTGACACTGACCAGTGACACTGAGCACTGTTCAGGATACTAGAAGTGACACGGAGCAGCGAGATACAGCAATGGGCTACTGTACTGTACTACTATATACTGGTCACCACAATGCAGCACTGACACTGAGCACAGATATTGAGCACTGTTCAGGATACTAGAACTGACACTGGGCAGCGAGAACAGCACTGGACTACTGTACTACTATATACTGGTCACCACAACGCAGCACTGACACTGACCAGTGATACTGAGCACTGATGAGGATACTAGAACTGACGCTGGGCAACGAGAACAGCACTGGACTACTGTACTGTACTACTATATACTGGTCACCACAATGCAGCACTGACACTGACCAGTGACACTGAGCACTGTTCAGGATACTAGAAGTGACACAGAGCAGCAAGATACAGCAATGGGCTACTGTACTGTACTACTATATACTGGTCACCACAACGCAGCACTGACACTGAGCACAGATATTGAGCACTGTTCAAGACACTAGAAGTGACACGGAGCAGCAAGATACAGCAATGGGCTACTGTACTGCACTACTATATACTGGTCACCACAATGCAGTACTGACACTGACCAGTGACAATGAGGACTGTTCAGGATACTAGAAGTGACACGGAGCAGCAAGATACAGCAATGGGCTACTGTACTGTAGTACTATATACTGGTGGTCACCACAATGCAGCACTGACACTGAGCACATATATTGAGCTTTTCAGGCAGAGAACGTAGCCACATCCTCTCTGCTCAATCTACAATGCATGAATGAAAATGGCAGCGATGCACGGTTCTTTATATGGAATACGAATATCGCGAGAATCCGACAGTGGGATGATGACGTTTTGCCTCGTTCGGGTTAACCGGGCAAGGCGGGAACAACCGAGGCTGCCTCGGACCCGTGTAAAGTACGTGAAGTTCGGGGGGGGGTTCGGATCTCGATGAACCGAACCCGCTCATCTCTAATTGTTACTTAACTTTTTAACATGCAAATAATATATTAACTTGGAATAATAACCATACACACATATGCGCTGCTCCAGTTTATTTTATTGTTTTCTCACAGGAGACTGACTATCTCCATCCAGCAGCTGCTTGGTAGAAACAAACCTCATCAGCGCCTGTGATATACTACTTGGTAGATTTTAGTTTTACACTGCAGACTTCTGCCTTCTATATTATTTCACTCAGTAATTGCTTTTATTTAAATTGCATTGTCACTTTATTACAGAAATCTGTTGCGCTGCCACCTGTGTTCCAGAGAAAGCCGTATTTATGTGTACACAAGTACATCTCTTTGTGTGCGACGTCCTGTTTAGTCTGAGCGTTGTATTTATCTTTCACTTTTACATTCCTAGTAAGCAGATGAATAATTATTAAGTAACAGAAGTATTTTGTAATGAAAAAGCAGGCTGCACGACATTCGCCTCAGCTGTCGGCCTGGGAGACTCGGCAGGAGCCTGGAAGGGTCTGTGAAACTGCAGCTGAATTTAGAGCTTTTGGTTCTATATGTGGCCTTTATGTAACAGGACTTAGGGGTCATTCCGAGTTGATCGCTCACTAGCTAGTTTTAGCAGCCGTGCAAACGCTGTGCTGCCGCCCACTGGGAGTGTATTTTAGCTTAGCAGAAGTGCAAATGGTTGTATCGCAGAGCGCCTGCAAAAATGTTTTGTGTAGTTTCAGAGTAGCTCAAAACCTACTCAGCGCTTGCGATCACTTCAAACTATTCAGTTCCGGATTTGACGTCACAAACCAGCCCAGCGTTCACCCAGCCACGCCTGCGTTTTTCCTGGCACGCCTGCGTTTATCCGCACACTCCCTGAAAACGGTCAGTTGCCACCCAGAAACGCCCTCTTCATGTCAATCACTCTGCGGCCAGCAGTACGACTGTAATGCATCGCTAGACCCTGTGCAAAACTACATCGTTCGTTGTGCCCGTATGTCGCGCGTGCGCATTGCGCCGCATACGCATGCGCAGAACTACAGTTTTTTAGCCTGATCGCTGCGCTGCGAACAAATTCAGCTAGCGATCAACTCGGAATGACCCCCTTAGGGGGTAATTCAGAACTGATCGCAGCAGCAAATTTGTTAGCAGTTGGGCAAAACCATGTGCACTACACGGGGGGGGGGGGCGGCAGATGTAACATGTGCAGAGACAGTTAGATTTGGGTGTGCTGTGTTCACACTGAAGTCTAAATTGCAGTGCAAAAATAAAGCAGCCAGCATTTACCCTGCACAGAAACAAAATAACCTACTGAAATCTAAATCTCATGGAAAAATGGCCTTGCAAGTGTGCGATCGCATGTGTACGCTGAGCTGCAAAAATCTAGGGGCTAATTCATAGCTGATCGCTAGGGTACATTTTTTGCATCCCTGCGATCAGGTAGTCGCCGCCTACAGTGGGAGGGTATTAGCTGTGTGCGAACGCTTGTGCTGGAGAGCTGCACAAACAGCAGTTTGTGCAGTCTCTGCACAGTCCAGGACTTACTCAGCCACTGCGATGGTTGGGGCCGGAGCTGACATCAGGAATTCTCCCACAAAATGTCGGGTCCTGCGTTTTTCCAGACACTCCCTAGAAACGGTCAGTTGCCACCCTCAAACGCCCTGTTCCTGTCAATCTTCTTGCGTTCACCGATGCAATCGGATTTTTTGCACCATCCCATCGCTGACCGGCACTCCCCGTCGCTGCGGACCGGTGCGCCTGCGCATTGCGGTGCATACGCATGCGCAGTTCAGACCTGTGCGAAAACTGAGCCTAGCGATCAGGTCTGAATTAGCCCCCCAGTGTGTGCAGCGTGTGCGCAGCCCAGGACTTACTCCTACAGTGCGATCACATCAGGCTGATCGGGGCCAGTGCTGAGGGAACCCAGAATCCAAACCTCCTTGTGGGGGTTCTTGGTGAATACCACTGGCACGTTACACTCCGCACCTATGTTCTAGGCCTGAGCCATCCCAAAGTACGGGCAAGCATCCACTGTCCACCTGTGAGTTGTGACAGGAGGGACCCCATGTGCAGGCTCCATGAGGGAGTCCCTATCGTGGCACAGTAGACACTGCTGCGCTATTCTAGAGGCTACTGCGCAGGTCTCTGGGAACATGGGGTCCGCGGCATGCTCCCAGTGACATCTCCAGTGCTCATGCACAAATGTCAGAGAAAAAAATGGCCACCGTGACTCCACAGTGGTCAGTATTATATTTGGGTGCAGGGTGTACATTTTGGTCCACCCTGCACCCATTACAGATACGCCACTTCTTCCATTATGAATCCATGGGGGAGATTTATCAAAGCATACCTCCCAACTATCCCAATTTTCACAGGACAGTCCCATTTTTTAGGCACTGTTCCACCCCGCGGGCCGCAGTGTCCCGTGGTGGTGGTGGGGGAGTTGGGAGGCCCCCTGTCACTTGCTGTTCTGCTTAGAATGTGCACTGCAAGCTATTCATGGGAGACAGAGGGAGAGGAGGCATGGCCAGCAGCTCCCAGAGCACTAGCCACGCCCCCATAATGAAAAAAAAAACAGAAGGCATGGCTAGCGATTGCAGCATTCCCGTGAAGGCATACCCCCTTTTGATGAGGCCACACCCCCTTTTCGGGCGCTTGAGTCCTGAGTTTAGATTCTGTGATGTTGGAAGGTATGTCAAAGCTTGGAGAACGATAAAGTGGAGAGAGAGATACAGTACAAACCATTCAATTCTTGTCATTTTTCAAGCACAGTCTGTACCATGGCAGTTAAGAGCTGATTGGCTGGTACTTTATCTCTCTCCGCTTTATCTCTCCGAGCTATGCTAAATCTCCCACTTAGAGACAAGAAGCATTATGTGCACTCACAATCTCCCACTTAGGGGGTCATTCAGACCTGATCGCACGCTAGGTTTTTTCTTTGCGCTGCGATCAGGTCCGAACTGCGCATTCGTATGCACCGCAATGCACAGACGCGTCGTACGGGTGCAAAGCGGATCGTTGCTGAACGATGGATTTAACAAAGAATCCATTTGCACAGGAAATTGACAGGAAGAGGGCGTTTGTGGGTGTCAACTGACCATTTTCTGGGAGTGGTTGGAGAAACGTAGGCGTGTCCAAGCGTTTGCAGGGCGGGTGTCTGACGTCAATTCCGGGCCAGAACAGACTGATGTGATCGCAGCGACTGAGTAAGTTCTGAGCTACTCAAACTCCACAAAACTTTTTTGTACTGCTCGACTGCACAGGCGATCGCGCACTTGCAAAGCAAAAATACACTCCCCTATAGGCGGCGACTATCTGACCGCAGCGCTACAAAAAATAGCTAGTGAGCGATCAGGTCTGAATGACCCCTTTAGAGACAAGAAGCATTGTGTGCACTCAGAAATACCTGTAATCCCCTGTACCATGGCAGCCTTATTCCTGCTATGTGATTTTTACTTCACAAAATTATTCTATTCAATATATTCCGATGACTAAAACCGAATCTTCCGTTTATCACCCAGAATAACCCCGCATATGGCAGAATGTGAAAGTAAATATTTGGATTCCGGTGTTGGAATCCTAAGTAAAACCTCGTCCTTTTGTTATATACGCAAATGACCCAGTGAATTAATCCCCTGTTTGTGTTATATGCAGATGTACATTCATTCACAAATGTGAAACCTTTTACATGAAATCTTCAAAACCAATCAGTTGTTAGCCAAAATTGCATCCAAATCTCCTATGCTTTATGTGGTGAGTGTCCAAGAAATGTCTAATAACTTTTCGGATATTACAGGATTCTATGGTCATAATTACGCAAAACAAAAGAAACCTGAAAAGCAAAATAGTAAAAATAATTGTTGAAATATTGTTTCGTTGATTTTGTATTAACACATTCTGGGTGGTATCCTATTAGCAGTGGTAATTTGTCATGCCCAATGGTCATTATTGTGCTATCCAATCATAACCCATTTTTCCACTAGAAAAAATACCCTTTTTTGCATGAAAACATGTAGGATCCATGAAAAATTGCGGACCTACAGTATGTGTTTCCATGACAGTGATCAAGGAAAGAAGCTTACTAACCAGGGATTTGGATAGAACCTGGACGAGTCAATTAGCCTTGGTAAATTACCGCTGCTAATTGGATGCTACCCACTGATCTCTTCTGTTATTTTTGTCTTAACTTACAGTGATGGAGAATTTTGTCTTGATTATCCCAAAAAGGAAGAATACAATGTCCCACTTGTATTGGCAGATACTGTACCTACAAGTTGGTAGGTGTGTAGCAGCTGTGAGTAAGGAGGCTCGTCCACACGTTGAGTCCAAAGAGAAGTAGGTTTTATTGAAGATAATAGTATACACGTGATTGAAGACAAACAGCAATCAATATGATAAGGTATCCATTTTTCCTGGGATAGGTACTGTACAATCTTACAGAACTGTGGCCCTCCAATAACACAGTGACAGACTTGTGCACTTCAAGATACTGTACTTTTATAGAGGCAAGTAAACAAGTCTTGCACCTGGAATCTGACCTTGAAGTTTAGATAATATTTACTCAGACATGTGATGTTATTTAGGCAAATGAGTCATGTACAATAGCACACAGTTAAGAAACAGCACATAGCGATTAACCATTTAACTACCTATCAACAAATGGCACTAAGTCCTGATTCAAAGATGTACCCAAACCCGATGGTTTGGGGATCTCCATTGGTTGGGGATCTGTACTGCACATGTGCAGGTCTCCTTCTGCAACTATAATTAACATGCTGCAACTGTTTGGTGTTGGAAATAGGTGGCAACAACTAGCATTCCTGAAAATGGGAATGTGTCTGCCTATTTTCTGGGAGTGGCGAGGCCAGTGTCTGCACCTTCCAATGCAGATTTACTGGCCTTGGCTATTGAGCTGAGATGGCCACTTTGAGTAACTTTAGGTTCACCCAGATGGTCAATGATGGTGATCCAATGCAGTGATTTTGGATGCAGCACATGGATCTTCAATTTCAGCAGTGGTTGTCTGATCTCCTCAGACACCTCCTGTGGCATTAACATATTTTCGCATTACCAAAGACAACACAGCAATGCAAATAGCATCCATCTCTAAATCAGGCCCTATGGGGAGAATCCAGTTAGCCACGGTGTTTGCCGTGCAGGGAACAGCTCTGGGTTTCAAGTTCTGATCTATTCAGTAAATCAGGCAGCACAATTAGGCAAGGGCTAATTGGATTACCCAATAAGTGTGTTAAGTCAAGAGCTGTATCAGTTGCAGGTTACTGTAGATCCCATTCTGTAAATTCATCATAGAGAATCCTGTAATTGACTACAGTTTGGCATAGCCATGTGAACGTTATAATGGTCTAACTAAGTTAAGGTTGACCTAACCATTTGAATATTCTAATGCTTTGACTGACCAGAGGTTGGCCTAACAATAAGAAAGTGCTAATATTCTGATTGGCTAGAGTTTGGTGTAACAATAGGAAAGTTCTAATGCTTTGATTGACCCGAGGAGCTGTTCTAATAATATGAAAATTCTGAGGTTCTGATTGGCCAGAGGTTGGCCTAACAATAAGAATGATCTAATGTTCTGATAGACACGAGGAGTTGGCCTATTAATATGAAAATTTGAACGTTCTGATTGATTTCAAGAGGATTTAAAAATTAGGACCATAACAAGGGTGATGTGGCTGGTGCCATCGCCCGTGGACCAAATGGTCTAGCCCCTTAAATATTCTAATGCTCTGATTGTATGCAGGTTGGTCTATCTCTATGAATATTGCAGTGCTCCTTACTGGCTACAGGTTAGTCTAACCCTATGAATATTCTAATACCCTGTTTAGCTACAGGTTAGTCTAACCTTATGAATATTCTAATACTCTGATTGTCCGCAGGTTGGTCTCGCCCTATAAATATCCTAATACTCTGATTGACGACCTTTTGGTCTAACCCTATGAATATGCTAATACCCTGACTGGCTACAGGTGAGTCTAACCCTATGAATCTTCTAATACTCTCATTGGCTGCATGTTGGTCCGGCCCTAGAAATAATGTAATGCTCTCATTGGCTCATACAATGTGGTCAAGCCCTGTAAATATTGTAATGCTCTGATTGGCTACAAGTTGGTCAAGTGCCATGAATATTCTAATGCTCTGATTGGCTACAGGATGGTCATACCCTGTGAGTATTGTAATGCTCTGATTGGCTACAGGTTGGTCTAGCCATGGGGATATTGTAGTGCTCCAGTTTACAAATTGGCTGCTTACACATACAATTCAATGAAGAAAAAACAATAGTTAAAAAAAGCACCTTAATAAACAATTTGCTGCTAATAAATGGGGATCTGGAAAGTGTACAAAAAGATAAATCAATGAATAGCAGTAATATCATACAGTCCTATCCCTGATCATAAGCAGAGGAGAATACTGTAAGCCCCTGGGTAATTGTAATGAACCAGCCGTTGTTATACTATAGAATTACAGAAGAAAGTAAGACCACATTTAAGGCATCAGGTTGATATTATATGTACAATATCAGTGTGGGAGATGAAACTGTATCTGACTATGGAGAAGGTCCGTCTGCTTTGTTTCACTGTCCTTGTCTTGTGAGCTAAGGCAAGTTACATGATCTACTGTTATACAGTATTTCTGGCAGAAAGCAATCGTTCTGGAATAATACATTGTGACTGGGCGGATGATTCTGTACTCAGTGCACAAACCGTGGGGTAAATTTACTAAGGTGAGAGATTTTTAGAACTGGTGATGTTGCCCATAGCAACCAATCAGATTATATCTATTATCTGCTAGAAGCAGCTAGATAAATGGCAAGTAGAATCTGATTGGTTGCCATGGGCAACATCACCAGTTCTAAAAATCTCCCACCTTAGTAAATTTACCCCCATGTGTTACACTCATTTCCTGAAACATCAGTGTGTGGTAGAAGTTGGAGTCCATTCATTTGAATCATTATTAATTTAATTACTATGTGAGCATGGTCTTGTACTGCCTTGTATGTGGCTTTCTGCAACTCCTACTAAATGCATTACTCTATGACCCTGGTTCCCGCCTGTGATTTTCAGCAGTGTCTTTATGCCATCAGGGATATTTGTTTGTGTTGCCCTAAGATATAATAAAAAGATGTAGTTGTCACAGGACCTACTGCTGTATTTCCTCCCGAGGGTCGGTCCCTTGCCTCGGGGTTCCTCCATTTAAATCACCCTGGGGACAATTTCTTTCAATATGTCCTGGCTGTTGACAACCTCTGCATATGGGTCTTCCGCTCTGGTCAAACTGGTCAGTTGGACGTCGACCCATTTCACGTGGAATTTCCCATCGGGCCCTATTTCTCCCTCCACGTTCTTGTCGCCAGTCCCGCCGACGAGTCCCAGCTTGCTCCAAACGCATTTCTTTAATTTCTCTCATCATCTCAGTGATTGCATTGGTCAGAGTTCCAATGGGATCCTGACCCACTTGTACTTGTTGAGTAACTAGTTTCTTCTTAGGTTCTAAGTCAGGAGTCATATACGAGTTAACTTCCTCCCATTCTCCACTTTCCTCTACTATGGTGGATGGGTTATATTCTAGATCTGAATTCTGATTCAGCCCTAGAATGTCTAAAACAGCTTCCTTGAAGTCAGGAAACGTACATACAGGATTTTGTCGTCTCCACATCCGGAGTTGAGCTCTGATTGCCTCACCTTGAGCCCCTTCAATGAACAAGTTGATAAGAGTCTCATCAACCTGCTCTATTTCTGTGGCCCCATGCGCTCGAATGGCCCGCATGGCTTCCTGTAATCCTAGGGCAAATTCTCTTAGAGATTCTTGTGGCTGCTGTTTTCTTGTCTAGTCGACTCTTAAGATCAGCGATAGTTCGGGAGTTGAAAATGCGTTCTAATTTTTTAAAAATGTCTTCTGCCGTTGTTCTCTCTTCTTCTTCCCATGCTTTAGCTTCACGTAAGGCCGAGCCTTGTAATTGTCCCAACACTATCTGTACCCTCTGTTCCTCTTTTAACGGGTACAGCTTGAACATTGAACGCATTTTATCTCTAAAGTCTCTAAAAGTACTTGTACTCTTTGACCTGATGTCTCCCGAGTAAATTGGAAGCCATGAAGCTCCAAAATAATACGGCATGGTGATCGCCGTTGTTTGTGTCGTTGCCACCCCTTCCTTGTTTGGTGACTCATTGGTCGGTGTTAATGACCTCTGTCCCGGAGATGCCGGTAATAGTCTTCGACCTGAAGATGATGCCTGAGGTTCCGTCATTATTTTGCTGTACGTATTTTTCGGATCCTGTTCGTGGACGCCACTTTTGTAATAACTTATAATAACTACTGTATAGTACTTACTGTAAAAGAACAATTTACTAGACTATACGTACTTGTTGGTCGCTGGCTTTCTCAAAATTTTTCTTTCGATGTAGTCTAGCGAGTACTATACTACCAAACAATATAAGATCACTGACCAATAAATGTTTAGTTTATTATGCCATATAATGATTTAACGGAAATTCAACATTTGTAGGTATGTTATTATTTAAAATAAACCATAACATTTCTCAGACAATCACAGACTTGTATGTATACGTTAGTTATATTACAAGCAGCGACATTTCAAAGTTGAATAAACTTTGTATACATGAAATTACGTTTTCTTCTATACTTTTTTATTTTACTTATAATAAATAGTGTACACTATCACTCTTTCATTTAATATTTTTAAATATTCGTTAGGAATATGACGTCTATCTCAGGTATATACCTTTCTGTCTATACTGCGCAGCAAGTAAAGGCCTTTGCGTTGGTGCACATGAAGTCTTTTTCCTGATAATCCCTTTTTATTAATAACTCCAATCCTTAGAATTCAGATATATCTAGTGTAGTGGCACTATCTTCATCCTTTGTATACTGAATATTATCTTAAAGGTATTGGTCTTAAGCTTCTTGTGACTACGTTTTATTATACTGTGTTCCAATTCCTCAATTCTATCTCCACAGTTGTATTTCCGTAGTAACTGGGATACAAGTATTTCGGCTGGCCTGTAGTATGCTGTACTACCAGTTACTTTGTTAATTTTCCTGAAGTATTTAAGAGTCTGGATACAAACTAGGGTGATGCTCTGTAGGATAGTCTTGGATACAGAATTCAGGAGAACAGCTGGCTGGATATGTCTACTATACTTGGTAGTTTCAGTGTAGACACTGTTATGTATATATATATATATATATATATATGCTTTATATTTGCTAACGTCAGTGTGTATATACTGCTGATGCAATCACTCTTACAAGAGTGAACGGTGTGGTATGAGTCACTTAATTAACTTTCTTGCTGGAGAATGGCATTCAAGGCTGCTGTTTATATAAGCCAACCTCTTGCCTTATGTGGTAACATCCGGGTCTGCCTCTCCTCAGCCTCTTCACTCCCTCATTTCTATGAATCACAGGAGTTCTATTCTAGGTGGAGCTATACGACCGGGCCGGCCTCTTTACTATTGGGGAGGGTTTATCTAGTCAGGTCTCTCAGCACGGTTGTCGGGACTCTCCCCGGTACCTGGATATCAGCTGCTTTACTGGGCGCCTCCGTTCCTCTCAACAAGCTCCTAACCCTCCGATCTCTTACTGCAGCTCCCGTCAGCGCCGCCTCTCCCGTTGCCTTCACTCATTGATCTCCGGCTCAGGTACGGACGTCTCTCCTCCTGCTCAGCAGCTCCACTCCTCTCTCTCTCTGTCGGCCCCCCGGAGTCCTTAACGGTCCGCCGGTCTTCCTTCTTATCTCTTTTCTCCTTGGTACCCGGATCAGTCCCGCCAGGTACTTGCTGCACGCGCCAGTCTTGGTTTCAGTTACTTGTCCTCGTTCTCTCTCTCTCTACTGGAACCACGCTCTCCGTCCCTGTTTCCAGATACAGATCACTAGTTCTGATTCCCCTCTGTGAGGAATATATATATATATATATATATATATATAGGATATATTACTTATCTCCATGAGAGCGCCATACTGGAATTTTATTTAGTCTCTATGAGGGTCATTTCTATACTACAAACATTTGGGTATCTTTATTGATACAACTATATATATATCTCTATACTGTATTTTTCTTTCAACAGGTACCATTTTTAATAAATTAATTTATATCTGGCTTATTCCCTATTCTCCACCACAATAAACAGGGTATTACATGTCTCCCCGCTAAAAGGATGCGTGTCCTCACGCAACATCCAGGTAAAATAGACATTACATTAACTGTTTAGGTTTACCATTTCTAGATACCCCTCCTTAAATTAATGCACGTATACATTCAGTCATAAATATAGGAGAGATCAGTATAGATCATTTCCCTTCAGTCACGATACCTCAAAGGCAATTGACCTCTAGTACTACGTATCGCTCTTCTATTAGCTGATACCGAGACTTCACCTTCGGTCATAATTTTTTCGCTAAATATATACTCAGGACATTCAATGTTTTCCTCTACTTCGAGTGTTGAGGTTGACATTTCTACAGAATCCGTCAGAACTGTGCCATTCATAAATAACAGAAGTTCCATAGGATCATGTAGTGGGATGCTCCTCGGGATTGCTTGACCTTCGTGCAAAACTGAGTCCTCTCTCACTCTTGGAATTTCCACAGCGCAGGGTTTAATCTGTTCTCTGGCTACGACTCGGACTGGTCCTCCGTCATCCCGACGGATTCGGTAGGTGTAGTTGTTACCTATGGGAACACCAACCACAATGTATGGAACGTCCTCCCACATAGGGTCCAATTTACTACACCGATGATGCTTCCTCTTCCAGACTTTGTCACCAGGTTGTAAGATAGTGGCTCGGCCTTGGGCATTATAATACTTCTCTTGCCGATGATGTACTATTTCCATTCTGGACACCACGAGCTCTCGAGCCGTTTTTATTCGATCTTGGTGAGTACGCACCCAATCATTTTGTACCTTCACAGGTTCTTTTATTTCTGGGAGTAGTTCCAGATCTTTGGGGAGTTTGCCCTGTCGGCCGAAAAGCAAATAGAAGGGCGTGAATCCGGTGGAGCAGTGTTCGGTGTTATTGTATAAATAGGTCAGTTCGGGTAGGTAGACTGGCCACTGAGCACGCTTTTCGGCTGACAAACTACGAAGGAGTCCAATGATGGTCTGATTGGCCCTTTCACACAACCCATTACCCTGTGGATGGTAGGCGGTTGTTCGAATTTTCTTACATCCATACAGAGAGCAAAGTTCTTGGAATAGTTGAGACTCAAATGCTGGGCCTTGATCTGTTAGAATTTTGTCAGGATATCCGTATGGTCGAGCGAAATGTCTCAGAAACAGGTTAGCCGTGGTTCTAGCAGTCAGATCACGGGCGGGTACAACAACTATGAATTTACTGAAATGGTCAATAATCGTCAGAGCGTATTGAAAACCACTGGAACTGGAGTCGAGTTTGACGTGATCTAAGGCCACGATTTCTAATGGCCTGCTGCTTTTAATGGGATGCAGAGAATCTCTTTGTTGTGGGTCAGGTTTTCGCTTAAGGTTACAGGTTGCACAATTACGACACCACTCGTCAATATCGGTCTTCATTCCAACCCAGAAATACCTCTGACGGAGAACAGCTTCTGTCTTCTGAGTGCCAAAGTGGCCAGAATGGTTATGATAAGAGTTGAGAAGTAATTCGCTCTTTCGTCGTGGGACAACAATTTGAGTAATAAGCTGATGAGTGCCAGGATTCAGACTCTCCCTAGTAATAAGACCATGTTTAATCTGAATTCGGCCACGATGTCTGAGTAATTTCACCAGTTCGGGATCAACAGCATCTCGTTGAACTTTGGTAAGCTGTCTCTTTTTACGGATAATATCCATAAATTGACACAGCACGGGATCAGTCTCTTGAACTTGTTTCCAGTCCAACAGCAACGTGTCCGGTTTCAAACTTTCAGGGTTGGATATGGGGTTGGCAGTTACTGGATCACAGATGACAGTCTGAGTTGGTTTCCTGACGATCTGAAATATAGGGATCTCTATCTCTTCTGTTTGATCTTTTTCCTGTTCTGCGAGATCGGTGGTGGGCAACCTAGACAGGGCGTCAGCATTCCCGTTGGATCTACCACTTCTATAACTGACAGTATAACGGAAATTGGACAGACGTGACATCCACCTCTGTTCAAGTGCTCCCAGGCGGGCAGTAGATAGATGTGCTAGTGGATTGTTATCCGTGACTATCACGAATGGGGTAGCGGCTAGATAATTTCTAAATTTTTCCGTCACAGCCCAGATGAGAGCGAGTAGCTCTAGTTTGAAGGTACTATAATTTTCATTGTTTCGTTCAGTCTTGCGGAGACCTCGACTAGCATAGGCTATTACTCGCTCCTTTCCATCCTGCATTTGAGATAATACTGCCCCTAACCCTTGGTGACTCGCATCGGTGTAAACTAGGAAGGGCTGGTCATAGTCTGGGTAAGCAAGCAGTGGGGCTTCTATCAGGGAAGCTTTTAATTGATTGAAGGCGCGTTGGTGTTCTTCCAACCAGGTAACCTCAGTCGCACTTCGCTTCTCCTGACCAGACCTACCCCGTAACAGTTCGTGAAGTGGAGTTGCCACTCTTGCAAAGCGTTCTATAAAGCGTCGGTAATAACCGACGAAGCCCAAGAAACTGCGAACATCCTTCACTGTTTTAGGCACCGGCCAATCTCGCACCACTCTGATTTTTTCCGGATCGGGTTTCACACCTTCAGCACTGACAATATGTCCTAGGTAGTGTACTTCGGGTTTCAGTAGGTGACATTTGGAAGGTTTCAATTTTAAGCCCGACTTGGCCAGCTGTGTGAACACCTCTTCAAGATGTTTAAGGTGTTCCTCATAATCCTTGGAAAAGATTATCACGTCATCTAAGTATAATAGTACCATTTCAAAATTGCGATGTCCCAGGCAGTGCTCCATTACTCGTTGAAATGTAGCGGGGGCATTACAAAGTCCGAACGGCATTCGGTTGAATTCAAACAGACCCATTGGCGTAGTAAACGCAGTCTTTTCCCGATCTTCAGGGGCCATCGGAATCTGCCAATATCCACTCGTAAGGTCTAATGTGGAAAAATAAGCTGCTGTCTTCAAGGCTGTTAGAGATTCCTCAATCCTGGGTAACGGGTAAGCATCCTTGTGTGTTACAACATTTAGCTTGCGGTAATCCACGCAAAAACGGAGACTACCATCTTTTTTTTTTACTATAACAATTGGGGCCGCCCAGGGACTGTGGCTCTCTTGGATTACATTTGCCTCTTTCATTTCCGTTAGCATATTTCGAACTGGTTGGTACATGGCTGGAGGTAAGGGTCTATGCCGCTCTTTGATAGGAGGATTTGTCCCGGTGGGGATATAATGATATACCTTCTCTGCTAGCCCGAAGTCCGAAGGGTGTTGACTAAAGGCTACTGCATTACGCTGTACCACGTGGAGGACTCCTTGTCGTTGTTCGTCTGGAGTATCTTCATTCCCAATCTGTAACTCATTCCACCACGGAACTTCCTCAGTAGTAACAGTGGTTGGCTCTGTTGATGCTCCTTGGGTTACTGTTGCCCCGCTCTCTCCAAGTATGTCCTGGAAGTCCACCTTCACTACTCGGGCTACCGGACAATGGTTAAAAAGTCGAATAGGGTAATTATGTGGGTTGAGGATGCGGATTGGTACTTTTCCTCGTTCTACTTTTGCCAAAGTTCTGGCAATTGCGAATGGTTGTCGCCCATCCGTGTCACAACTCTCAATTACTGCCTCATAATCCTCCCCTCCGGGGCCTATCCTGGCCTTACACCAAACAACATGTTCAGAGTTCGGTAAAAGCAGTACTGGATGTCTGTCAGCAATTCTAGCCTTTCCGACTTCTCCGAGAGAATTGGTAAATTTACTGTGTACTTCTAGCAACCTTGCCGTGTGTTGGAGACCTTTCTGCTCCCTTGGGGTCGCTGTCCGCATTTTTAATTTTAGAGCCTCCACCCATTCTTCCGGACAGTTCTTCAGAACATTCATTCCAAGGATTACTGGGGGTAGGTGTTCGTTCCAGTTGGTAGTTATTAAGCACCCTTGTCTCGGGAGTTTCGTCTGGCCAATATTTAATTCTGCCTCCCAATAGCCCCGATAAAGGATCGGCTGTCCGTTACTTGCTAGCAGTTGTAACCAGGTGGTAGGTGGGGTCACTATTTCTCTCTCATTCCAATGTTGACAAAACTCCGGCATTTGAATAGTGGTGACTTGGGAACCGGTATCTAATAAGGCCATTACTTCCACATCATTAATTTTAATCTTCAACTGAGGGCATTCTCCAACATACTGGGGCCACCATTCTTGTGTCACAGGACCTACTGCTGTATTTCCTCCCGAGGGTCCTATTTCTCCCTCCACGTTCTTGTCGCCAGTCCCGCCGACGAGTCCCAGCTTGCTCCAAACGCATTTCTTTAATTTCTCTCATCTCAGTGATTGCATTGGTCAGAGTTCCAATGGGATCCTGACCCACTTGTACTTGTTGAGTAACTAGTTTCTTCTTAGGTTCTAAGTCAGGAGTCATATACGAGTTAACTTCCTTTTTTTTTTTTTTTTTTTTCTCTCATAAGACCATTTGTGTTGCTTTTAATGTAAGTCTACATGGTGTCTCTCCTTTGTGAACAGTTGTTTGGACAAATATAGCAAAAAAGTTTCAACTACATGTAAAAAAAATGTAAGTCCGTAGAATCCAAACAAGTAAATACTTATTGGCAAATAGTTTAAAAAAAATATTTACAGTAAACAAAAAAAGAAACAAAAAATCTGGGCAGTTGGCAGTCATCCATAGCACTCTCAGCAAGAGCAGCCATTTATATATCTTTAGACTGATCATCTTCTTCAAGTTTCTTTATCTCATTTTTCAAACAGTTTATAGTTTCCCGGCTGGCTTTTAATCTCTCCTTTAGCTCAGAGATTTCAAAACTGGTCTTCTTCTTGGCAGCCTCAACCTTTTCTCTGGTTTTTGCCTCCAAATCTGGAATTTTTTAATTTCTCTCATCATCTCAGTGATTGCATTGGTCAGAGTTCCAATGGGATCCTGACCCACTTGTACTTGTTGAGTAACTAGTTTCTTCTTAGGTTCTAAGTCAGGAGTCATATACGAGTTAACTTCCTTTTTTTTTTTTTTTTTTTTGTAATAAATAGTGTACACTATCACTCTTTCATTTAATATTTTTAAATATTCGTTAGGAATATGACGTCTATCTCAGGTATATACCTTTCTGTCTATACTGCGCAGCAAGTAAAGGCCTTTGCGTTGGTGCACATGAAGTCTTTTTCCTGATAATCCCTTTTTATTAATAACTCCAATCCTTAGAATTCAGATATATCTAGTGTAGTGGCACTATCTTCATCCTTTGTATACTGAATATTATCTTAAAGGTATTGGTCTTAAGCTTCTTGTGACTACGTTTTATTATACTGTGTTCCAATTCCTCAATTCTATCTCCACAGTTGTATTTCCGTAGTAACTGGGATACAAGTATTTCGGCTGGCCTGTAGTATGCTGTACTACCAGTTACTTTGTTAATTTTCCTGAAGTATTTAAGAGTCTGGATACAAACTAGGGTGATGCTCTGTAGGATAGTCTTGGATACAGAATTCAGGAGAACAGCTGGCTGGATATGTCTACTATACTTGGTAGTTTCAGTGTAGACACTGTTATGTATATATATATATATATATATATATATATATATATGCTTTATATTTGCTAACGTCAGTGTGTATATACTGCTGATGCAATCACTCTTACAAGAGTGAACGGTGTGGTATGAGTCACTTAATTAACTTTCTTGCTGGAGAATGGCATTCAAGGCTGCTGTTTATATAAGCCAACCTCTTGCCTTATGTGGTAACATCCGGGTCTGCCTCTCCTCAGCCTCTTCACTCCCTCATTTCTATGAATCACAGGAGTTCTATTCTAGGTGGAGCTATACGACCGGGCCGGCCTCTTTACTATTGGGGAGGGTTTATCTAGTCAGGTCTCTCAGCACGGTTGTCGGGACTCTCCCCGGTACCTGGATATCAGCTGCTTTACTGGGCGCCTCCGTTCCTCTCAACAAGCTCCTAACCCTCCGATCTCTTACTGCAGCTCCCGTCAGCGCCGCCTCTCCCGTTGCCTTCACTCATTGATCTCCGGCTCAGGTACGGACGTCTCTCCTCCTGCTCAGCAGCTCCACTCCTCTCTCTCTCTGTCGGCCCCCCGGAGTCCTTAACGGTCCGCCGGTCTTCCTTCTTATCTCTTTTCTCCTTGGTACCCGGATCAGTCCCGCCAGGTACTTGCTGCACGCGCCAGTCTTGGTTTCAGTTACTTGTCCTCGTTCTCTCTCTCTCTACTGGAACCACGCTCTCCGTCCCTGTTTCCAGATACAGATCACTAGTTCTGATTCCCCTCTGTGAGGAATATATATATATATATATATATATATATATATATATAGGATATATGCAACTCCTACTAAATGCATTACTCTATGACCCTGGTTCCCGCCTGTGATTTTCAGCAGTGTCTTTATGCCATCAGGGATATTTGTTTGTGTTGCCCTAAGATATAATAAAAAGATGTAGTCTAATGGCCTAATTCAGGCCTGATCGCTCTTGTTTGAATTTGCAAGGCGGGCGATTATTGATTGACCGTGCATGCGTACGGATCGTAGTGCACATGCGCGAGGCCAAACTGCGAAACAATTCAGCGTCTTTTTTGATCGCTAGGCCAACGCAAGGTGATTGACATAAAGCGAACGTTTGGGGGTGGTAACTGGACGTTTTCTGGGAGTGTCAGGAAAAACGCAGGCGTGGCCAAGCGTTTTCAGGGAGGGTGTGTGACGTCAGTTCCGGCTCCAATCAGACTGTTTGTATGGCACTTTAGGAGTAAGGCCTGTGCTACGCACTGACTGCACAGACTGGGAAAAAACATTCAGCTGACCAGAGTTTGCACAGCTTTTCGCATGGCGTACACAGACTTGCACAGGGCGGGTATTTACTCTGTCTGGGCGGTGACTATCTCTACCCAAACCTCTGCGAAATCGTAGAGGAGTGATCAGGTCTGAATTAGGCCCTAGATACCGTTGTATCTCATTTACAAAACACCAAACAACTATTTAGCGGTACCATGTGCCTCGATTTGTGCAAGTTTGGCTAAGAGTCCACCAAAGCACATAGGTTTATGGATCAGGATGGAGTGACTGCGGATGAGAAGGAGTTGGTGCAAGGCTGCAAGCTGATGGATGTGAGATGGAGTGAGGGCAAACTTTACGCATGTTTTTCCAAAGTTGTTAAAAAATGAGAAGTTCAGTTCGTGGAACAAAACTAATGAAATAAGATAAAATAGTGGATTTTGAGTTTTTTGAAAACGTGTCCCTTGCTCTGCCAATGGGTTGCTCAATGATTTTACCTCCGCCAAGGTACTTTAACGGAGCGCCAGCTCAGAGGTAGTGGAGAGTGGGTCTTGTCTAGTAATTTAAACCAACGCGTTTTGCATTTTCTAGTTTTACTCTGCCAATGTAAAAAGAATGTTTCAAACAAAATATGCTTCTCTATATAGTTTTGCTGCCACTCACATTTCCTAGGCACATTTCTGTATGGCAGAAGCAATATGGCGAATTTACAAAACAAAGCTTCCAACAGCTGAACGTTCTAAATGTAATGCAGACCCAATGACCTGCCACGTAGCTATATATGGGTCCGGACCCATAAGGAAAAAATTGAAATGCGTAATTTAATAAAAGAAGTGATTCTACCCTTTTCAGGTGCGTTTTAGGAGTACCACATCCTCTCCGGTTATTGGGTACTGTATATTAGATGTGTAAACGTTTTGTATTATTATTACCAGTTATTTATATAGGCCCTCATTCCGAGTTGTTCGGTCGCTAGCCGCTTTTCGCAGCAGTGCACACGCTAAGCCGCCGCCCTCTGGGAGTGAATCTTAGCTTAGCAGAATTGCGAACGAAAGAATCGCAATATTGCGAAAAGATTTTTCTGTGCAGTTTCTGAGTAGCTCGAGACTTACTCTTCCAGTGCGATCAGTTCAGTGCTTGTCGTTCCTGGTTTGACGTCACAAACACACCCAGCGTTCGCCCAGACACTCCCCCGTTTCTCCAGCCACTTCCGCGTTTTTCCCAGAAACGGCAGCATTTTTTCACACACACCCATAAAACGTCCAGTTTCCGCCCAGAAACACCCACTTCCTGTCAATCACACTACGATCACCAGAACGAAGAAAAAACCTTGAAATGCCGTGAGTAAAATACCAAACTTCTTAGCAAATTTACTTGGCGCAGCCGCAGTGCGAACATTGCTCATGCGCAGTTAGAGGAAAATCGCTGCGATGCGAAGAAAATTAACGAGCGAACAACTCGGAATGAGGGCCATAGTGCAGACATATTCCACAGCGCTTTACAGAGAATATTTGTCCATCCACATCAGTCCCTGCCCCAGTGGAGCCTACAATCTATATTCCCTACCACATGTATACATACACAGATTCACACACTAGTGTTAATTTTGTTCGTATCCAATTAACCTACCAGTATATTTTTGTATTGTGGGAGGAAACCGGAGCACCGGGAAGAAACCCACGCAAGTACGGGGAGCATATACAAACTCCACACAGTTAGGGCCATGGTGGGAATTGAACCCATAACCTCAGTGTTGTGAGGCGGTAATGCTAAGCCTTACATACCAGTGTTTCTCAACCCAGATCCCATAGTTGGTGCATAGGTGTGTTCATTATTGGCTGACACATTCTAAAAAATGTCCAACTACAAGTCCAACTATTAGGAAGATAAATAGGTGGGATTCTTCTAAACAAATACTCTGAATACAGTGGGGCAGATGTATTAACCTGGAGAAGGCATAAGGAAGTGATAAACCAGTGATATGTGCAAGGTGATAATGCACCAGCCAATCTGCTCCTAACTGTTCATTTACGTATTGGAGCTGATTGGCTAGTGCGTTTATCACCTTGCACTTATCACTGGTTTATCACTTCCTTATGCCTTCTCCTGGCAATACATCTGCCCCACTGTACTCTAAAAGAGGATTGGCTAGATGCAAAAATAAAGATTCTTTTTGGGGAACACTTTTACAAGCCGCGGCGTACGGCTCTGGTGTCCAGTCGCTAGGCGACCAGACGCTTCCCCCAAACGTTCGTTTTCCCAGCTGCAATTCCCTTGGTGACGGGGACATGGTTAACTCCCTGCCCGCCGGCGTCCTAGCAGCAAGGAACGCTGGCGGAGGGAGCGGAGCTGTGTGTGGGTCCGCTGCACAGAGTTTTTCATTAAGGAAAGCTGGGGATGTGCTCTGCTCTGATTGGCTCATGCCTCCTTTATTACCCTGCTCTGTCCCTCTTCTGGTGCTGGTCATACTCTAGATCGTGGTTGCTGCGGGAGCCCTCATCACAGTGTCTCAAGTCTCCAGTTACAGTTTATTCAGCACCTTTGGTCAAAGTCTACTCCAGTCTCCAGATTCAGCTCCGTACCAGCCTTCCGTTTCATCTCCCAGCCGATTCTAATACTTTCAGCCATAGCTTATGGTTTTAGTCAGGCGCTAGTTATCTGTCATTATCTTATTCCTCCCAGTCCGGAGATTATCCCCAGTTAGGAGTATAATTTGTGTTAATCTTCTTTAGTTTAATCTCCCCTAAACCAATCAGTCCCAAATCCCCACTGTACGTCAGATTCAGTTATCTAGCTGTAGTTTGCCTTCCCTTCTCCCTGTTAGTTCTAGTGGCCCATTTAGTCATGTTAGGGTATCTGTTCCATTGGCTTTGATTCAGGTCACTTTGGGGTTGAGCTCATATTCCAGTGGCGTAAGTCCTGGTGGGCATCCCAGTACCGGTAGATGAATAAAGTCTTATTGGAAAAGCGGCTCTTATAGGCAAGAAGACCTGCTGTGCGCTGTTCTATGAGTCTCAACCCCAGGTGTACAGGGGTCATAGCCTGAAGACCATCAAGTGACGGAACTCCTACTGAAGATCACCAGTCTCTTCGTAACACACACTTATATACATACAGTGGCATGTAGTTGGGGAGGCAGGCTAGGCAGAGCCTCACCTGTGATATTCTACTGATCTGAAGATTAGAATAATACAAATTAGATGTTTATAACACAGATGCTGTGTTATACATATCTTCTTGTATTATTATAATCATTCTCACTGCCCGGTAAGCCCTGTAGCCCTGCTGCAGCTGTGTAGTGGTGTCGGGGCTGGTGTCAGTGTGGTTCAGGCACCGTCTGCTGATGTGGATGTGGCGGGACACATCTGCCATTACTGCATATTTTGACAGTGGCCACAGGTTCAGCAACCCTACACGTGCAGTGGTGGTGCAGCCCATTTTAAAAATATGCTGTGTCACAATTGGTTTACTTACGGTGCCATTTCTGATTCAAGATGCCCATAGCAAGCCGATTGTGGAAAGCTATGTCATCTTCCAGCCCTTTTGGGCTGGTTTATATTAGACAGTATGAGGCAGGAAGTTCATTGGCAGAAAAGAGCAGACAGGAAGTTCATGAAGAATGAAGACACCAGAAGTCCAGCGGCCACACAGAAGAGCTTAAAGAGATTGCTGCTCACCAGGGGAATACATGTTCAATAAGTTATTACACAAACATTTGGTGTCCTATTTTGATTTTAATACTTTCTTTGCAGATTTCAGTGGGCCCTTAATGTCCGGGCATGCTGACTCGGCAAGGGGGGACCTCGTTTTAGTTTTGGGGGCCCCACACTCCGAGTAATTACATCCCTGGGCTGATCAGTTTGGGGCTGGTTAATGTGATGGCAGGGGGTCCCCCCACTGTGTGTTCCCCTGCTATGGCATCATGTCCCCGGCTGGTTCAGACTGCTGCTGGTTATTGGAGAATAGGGGGGAGGGACCTCATGCCATTTTTCTCTTCAAATACCAGACCAGGCAGAGAGGTCCAGGGCCGAGTACTGATTTTAGGGGGTCCACTTTTCTTTTCAAATTAGTAAGTACCTCACCAAACATCACTGTACATAAATGAAACAATTATAAGATATGGTTATAATGTGAAAAGTTTAGGGGGGGTGGTACTAAGGGTTAAAACATTTTTCTGTTTTGCATATAAGCAATCCTCTCTTAGAGTATATTTGAAAAGTTGCACAGGTGCTAATTATTCGCTACTGAGATCCGCAAAGAACAACATGCGCTGTTAGGGGTCCCTATGGACTGGAGTTGGGAAACACTTGATGCACCCAGTACTGAGTAGATTAATAATACTGGGCCTGCTTCAGAAGTGGACACTAATGGCACTGCCACTTCTCTGTTGCACTGCTGCATCCGAAGACAAAGCATTGAATCAATTGCGTGAACATAGCCTTTCGAAATGCGAGTAATGCTCAGGCTACTCAGGATGTCCGGCTAAACTATGCTGCCGAGCAGAGGTGTTGAAATGGTGGGGGGGTGGGCAAGGGGGCAGCATGCCCCACCCCAAACATGTAAGAGGCGCCTTTGCTGGACAGGTGGAGCACATACCTCCGGATCCCTGCTGAGATTCCTACTTTGAAAATCTGGCGCCGGCGCCGCAGTGTGCTGCCCCCTGTCCTGCCCTAGCTGGATCTTCACTGATGCATTACAGGGAGGAGGCGGGAATGGCCCAGCATGGCCAAGCCTCCTTCCAGTAATGCATCCCTGAAGAATCAGGACAGGACAAGGGGCAGCAGGCTGCGGCGCCGGCGGCAGCCTTTTTTGAAGTAGGAACCTCTGTAGGCATTCGGAGGTAAGCGCTGCCCACACGGTGGAGGGGGATATGAATCGGGGGGGGTGAGGGTAGGAGCGACAACATTTATTTCCTACTATGCCCTCCCCCCCTCTCAACCACAAAACATTCTGGCACCCCTGCTGCCGAGAACAGTGATACAGTGTCCAGGATGCACCTACTGGCTCCAGCATGCTTAGAAAATGGGGCTGACATGCCCCTGTTTTTTGGAACGCTCCCCGTCGCCTCCCCCGAAGGCCAGCATCAGGTCAATCACGCTGCAGCACCATAAGCCGACGTCACAGGGCCAGATCGCCACATGTGCACGCACAGATCCAAAACCATCAGAGAATAGTGAGATAATCGAAATACGTCCACCTCTAAATCAGCCCCACCGTCTGCAGAATGTCACGCTAATCCCAGCTTCCTTTCATGGCACAGTTTCTATTAGGTGCTAATTGGTAAAGCAAATGAGTTGCAATGTTGCAATGGAAACGCCTGGAAGTCAACAAAGAAAACAATCCTAGAATCTATGTTGAACTCCCTGGAATCTGTAAAGCCACATCCCTGTATTAATAACCCTGCTGCAGTTTTCAAGTAGCTGCTGGGAACACAAAGTAGCACCAGCCTCTGCTTTGGCATAGGACAGTCTTAGGAAATCTGTCGCTGTGTAAACTGTGTGTCCAGGGCTGTGTTGTTAATATCTATTAATGTGATTCTATCAGAAGCTGGAGCGGCACTCACATCAGAGGGAAATGTAAGGAGACACATGCTTGTGTATCATATGTTTTGGGTTTCCACAATGCAGAAGCGGAGCAGATGTTTGCGCTGCAGCCAGAGTATTTCACTGTACAACGTCTCTTGTACTAGATCTGTTCTGTTTCCCATAAAAACAAAGAAATATACCTGGGCCGAGACTTGGATACAAAAGTTTTCTTTCTAGGGATGCAGCTTTCAAAGTAATTGAAATTACAGGAATAGTAATGACAGCTACTGTAAGAGAAAATGTGAAACGCGTGGTTTACTACTCTATTGTATATATCATTTTTCCTGTCCTACAGAGCTTGCAATCTGATCAAACTCAATTCCTTAGAAGGAATTGCTGTAACTCTTACTTCCACTAGGATCTTCAGCAAGTTTCTCATTTTCATATTTTTTCTTATTGTTTCCCCTTTAAATACAGCGACCAGAAACCGCAGAAGACACTTCACTTTTGAAAAGCGCTGTTTGCTAATTTTACCCCAGTGTATTCATTCAAGGTTGGTACAAGATTAAGCATAAAGAATACAGAAACTTGAACCTACAGTATAACGGAAAATAAGAAAAGGGGAAATTGCCTGTTAAAAAGACAGCAAGCACCAAGCAGAAAGTCCCAAACTGCGCTCTGTAAAACCAATCATAGGGGCTGATTTATTAATGAGTTTTGTCATACGCAACAAGTTTCAAAACTCATTGCGTATGATAAATGGTGCTTTAGCCAATCAGCTCCCAAATGCCATTTTCAGACGCATGACCGTTAGGAGCTGATTGGCTGGAGCACCAGTTATCATATGCCACCACAGAAGTTCTGACGTGAGCGCAGTGTGGCCAAGCAGATAGTGGCTGCTTTTGTGTCCAAGACCGGTTATGTAGTTACCGTACCGCTCGTGCAGCAGCGCACCGTGACTGGGGACTGTTACGCCAACCAATGCCTGCCGCAAGTGCTGGAAGCTATTTCCAGGCGCCGTTCAAGAACTCACGGTGCCCGTCTCCATCATGACAATGCACCTGCCCACATGTCCAGAACACTGGCGAGTTATCCGGCCCATGAACGTATCCAGGAGCTTGATCATCTGCTGTACAGTGCAGACCTGGCCCCCTGCATTTTTTCGTGTTCCCACAAACCAAGCGCAAGAGAGCGTGGGATTCGCTTTCATGCGCCGGAAGCTGCAGTGGAGACCTTCATCCAGCATATAGAAGACATACCTGCTTCGGACTGGTCCAGCTGCTTCACCAAGTGGTTTGAGAACATACAACTTTGCAAAGACCCCTCTGGTGAAAGCTTTGAAAAAATGTCATGTTCACTTGTGCATCCGGAAACTTATTGCACACCCCTCTTGTGCTTTTGTGAGAGCGTTTAGCAAAAAATGTTATGCACACGAGGTTGGAGATGTTTTCACTGTATTAGGGAGCTTTTTTTGTAATTTAACCACTTAACTGACAATTTATTTTCCCTTCAAAATTGTACATATACTGTAGTTGTATTTTTTTAAAATACAGTTTAACATTTTTCCTTTAAAATATTTAAATATTATATTATGCACATCTGCTGAACGGATCTCCTCGTCAAAAACTGGGGGACACAGTGGGACAGCGCGGTTGCATGTGATCTGACCATGGGGGTCATTCCGAGTTGATAGTAGCTGTGCTAAATTTAGCACAGCTACGATCATCTTCCCTGACATGCAAGGGGACGCCCAGCACAGGGCTAGTCCGCCCCGCATGTCAGTGCCGCCCCCCCCCCCCCCCGCAGAAATACAAAAGCATCGCACAGCGGTGTTGCCTTTGTATTTGAGGAGTAACTCCCGGCCAGCGCAGCTCCTGCAGCTGGCCGGGAGTTAATTGTCGCTGCCGCTGGCCGCAGCGGCTGCGTGAGACGTCACACAGCCGCCGCGGCTCGCCCCCCCAACGGTCCGGCCACACCTGCGTTGGCCGGACTGCTCCCCCTAAACGGCGCTTAACGCCACCGTTCAGCCCCCTCCCGCCCAGCGACCACCTCTGTCTCAGAGGCGATCGCAGGGCAATGAAAGCTGCCATGCACCGGCGCACTGTGGCACCGGCGCATGCGCAGTTCCGACCCGATCGCTGCGCTGCGACAAACTGCAGCGAGCGATCGGGTCGGAATGACCCCTATGCACGTTAAGTGGCTAATTGATTAGTTGTCACCTAATAGCAAATGCGTTTATTGCACATAAAATAAATGGTTTACAACATGAGCGGAAGTAGCAGGAGCATTGTATCAGAATAGAGGGGCCAGACGCAATCTGCGCGGGCTCCGCCCTCGCTTCAGCTGTGGCTGCAAGGTAAGTAACTGTTCAATGGGGGTCATTCCGAGTTGTTCGCTCGCAAGCTGCTTTTAGCAGCTTTGCACACGCTAAGCCGCCGCCCTCTGGGAGTGTATCTTAGCATAGTAAAATTGCGAACGAAAGATTCTCAAAATTGCGACCACACACCTCTTAGCAGTTTCTGAGTAGCTCCAGACTTACTCGGCATCTGCGATCAGTTCAGTGCTTGTCGTTCCTGGTTTGACGTCACAAACACACCCAGCGTTCGCCCAGACACTCCCCCGTTTCTCCAGCCACTCCCGCGTTTTTCCCAGAAACGGTAGCGTTTTTTCACACACTCCCATAAAACGGCCTGTTTCCGCCCAGAAACACCCACTTCCTGTCAATCACATTACGATCACCAGAACGAAGAAAAAACCGTGAGTAAAATTCCTAACTGCATAGCAAATTTACTTGGCGCAGTCGCACTGCGGACATTGCGCATGCGCATTCGCGACTAATCGCTCCGTTGCGAAAAAAAAATAACGAGCGAACAACTCGGAATGACCCCCAATGGGTGCAGGGTGGGAGATGTGGGCTCCCCTTAAGTTGACCCTGTGTGCACCACACATTTCACCCATTATAAATACGCCAGTTGCAAGTAAAATGTGTCTCTGATTTGCGCCTTGCATACACTGTGGCCAATGCAAGTAAACTTTTGCATATGCACGGAAAACCCTATTTTTTCCATGCACTTTTTTGTTTTTGAGGCATTTATGAGCATTTTGCAACAAATTCCTTGTCAGACGTCAGACCCTCAAACTTTACATTTTATCGGAACACTAGTGGAAAGTCAACTTAACAATTAAAAAGTATTTTACTTTAATTGTTCCTTCTGAATATATCAATTGTAGAATGTACTTTCCCAATGAAGCACAGAAATGGTATTTGCTATCGCACGTGACTAATACTTATATTAATGGAGAATTATCAGTGCATTGCTCTACTTCCTTTCCCTAAGTTACGTTTACTACAGAATTTCCAGCCTGGCAGTTTTTCCTGAACTTCCTGTTCGGATCAACTTGGAAGGTATTTGTGTTTGGCAGAGATATTCTTACTGACAACAGGGTGGATAACAGAAAATGGGGCTTTAATTAACATTGGGGGTCATTCCGAGTTGATGGCTTGCCAGCAACTTTTTGCTGTGCTGCAATCAGATAGTGTATTTGGGGGAGTGTATTTTCGCTTTGCAAGTGTGCGAACGCTTTCGCAGCCGACGGCACAAAAAAGTTTTTTGCAGTTTCTGAGTAGCTCTGGACTTACTCAGCCGCTGCGATCACTTCATCCTGTCCGGTCCCGGAATTTACGTCAGACACCCGCCCTGCAAATGCTTGGACACGCCTGCGTTTTTCCAAACACTCCCAGAAAACGGTCAGTTGACACCCATAAACGCCCTCTTTCTGTCAATCATCTTGCGATCGGCTGTGCGAATGGATTCTTCGTTAAATCCATCGCCCAGCACCATCCTCTTTGTACCCGTATGACGCGCCTGCGCATTGCGGTGCATACGCATGCACAGTTTTGCCGAGTTTTAACCTGATCGCAGCGCTGCAAAAAGTTGCTAGTGAGCGATCAACTCGGAATGACCCCCATTGTTAGGTCATAGCCCATACTATGTAGTGTTTCATTATCATAAGTTATTATAGAACATATATTGGGGTCAGTATGTCACTGTACAACATATTTCATATGCAATAAACCTGAAATAAAGTATAACAAGCACAAGAAAATTACAACCCCAATGGGAGTCTATATCGATGTAACATATTAATGCAGAGGACTAAGAACACCAAGGGGGAGATTTATCAACCCTTTTAAAAAGGACACGTGGAGATTACCATATAACCTATCAGATTTTACCTATCATTTATCTAGTACTGTACATTCAATATAATAGCTAGCATGTTAATGGATCCTCTTTTTGGCTTTAGAAGGTTTAGTTCATTTCTCCCTGAGGGGCCTATTTACGAACGAGTGATAAAACTCATTGGGGTACATTTACTAAGGTGGGAGTTTTTTTTTTAGAACTGGTGATGTTGCTCATAGCAACCAATCAGATTCTACTTTACATTTGTCTAGCTGCTTCTAGAAGATAATAGATAGAATTTGATTGGTTGCTATGGGCAACATCACCTGTTGTAAAAAAAACTCCCACCTTAGTAAATTTACCCCTTTGTGAATGATAAAACTTGATGTGTATGATAAATGGTGCTCCAGCCAATCAGCTCCCGTCATTTTTCAAACACATGACAGTTAGGCAAGACAAGTCCTTGCGACGTCACGTCGTTCATTTTCATTTTTTCAAATGTAATATTTTTTAATAGTGCATTATTTACATTATAAACATTCACTTATGGGGTGATTGCGCACTCTGGGGGTCATTCAAACCCGGTCGCTGTTGCACCCAGCAGCGCAGTTTGCCAAAGGCGGCAAACTGCGCATGCACAGCAGCCACACAACAGCTGTGTGGACACAAACATTGTGGTTGCATCCATCGGGGATGTGACTGCAATGTTTGTGTCCACGCAGCTGCTGTGTATGTGCAGTTTGCCGCCATTGGCAAACTACGCTGCGGGCGAGGTCTAAATGACCCTCAGAGTGCGCAATCAACCTTTAAGTGAATATTTACAATGTGACTGACAGCAGTGGGCATTTTCGGGGCGGTGACGTGGCATTGGGGGGCGAACAGGAGTGGTCCGGGACCATTTTCGGGGCAGCTCCGTGACATCACACACAGTAGCTCTGAACAAAAAAATGGCTGCCAACTGCCTGACAGTGCAGTCAGGCTGCGCTGCCAGGGGTCAACCTTAGTTCCGATGCATCCGCAATCTAATTGAAGGGTGGGGGGGTGGCCACACACATGCTGTGCGGCCTTGCCCTGTGCTGGGCTGCCCCCATTGGTGTTTCTATAATGGGTGCAGTGTGTGTGGTGCACACGGAGCCTTGGGTCCAGGGGTGCCCACACTGCACCCATAGAATATACTTACCCCTCTGGAGTCCCGCGACAGAGGCCCTGCTGTGCGGCCACATATCACTCAGAAAATGGCCGCCACTACCATTTTCGAGTGATTTGCACATGCGCACTGGAGGTGTCCCTGGGAACAAGGCATGGGTGCCATGTTCCTGGAGACCTGCGCATGCGCAGTAGACTCTGGCATTATGCCAAAGTCTACTAGCTGCCGGAGAGGAGGGGGGCCGCGACGGAGGCTGCACGCTGGTCCCCCTCTCTCTTAAAACGCCCCTGGCTGCCCCCAGCATGTGCAGAGATGAACGCAGATCTGACTGCATATACAGCCATCTGTGTTCATCTCTGAATAACCCCGAGTGCCTTTACTTTCAGTTTTATATTAAATAAATTGGATATGGTATGGGTTTCCTTGGACATTTATGCTCATAGTGGATTACATACAAACCATGATAGAAGGTGTGAGAGCGGCCGGTTATCTCCACGTGTGGCCTAATCTCTACATCCCTGAAATGGGAGATTCTGGTCATCAACTACTACTATACCTACGAATGTATGGAAAAGATCAGTCTTGTTGGTTTGTCGTGGGCTCGTAGCCAGACTTATTGAGAAGGGAAGCCTGGTTCAGAGAGTTTGCACCCAGCATGGGACTGGTGTAAGTACCGGCACTAATTTTGACAATTGAGACCATGGGGGTCATTCTGACCTGATCGCTCGCTGCCGCTCATCGCAGCCCAGCGATCAGGTCAGAAGTGCGCATGTGCCGGCGCCGCAGTGCACCGGCGCATTGTTGACAGCCGACGGCTGACGTTGCCTACCGATCGCCTCTGCCTGATTGACAGGCAGAAGCGGTCGATGGGCGGGAGGGGGCGCGGTCCGGCCAACGCAGGCGTGGCCGGACGGTGCGGGAGGAGGGCCGCAGCGGCTGTGTGACATCACACGCAGTCACTGCGACCCGGGCAGCGACGAGTAGCATGCAAAAGCTGCGCTGGCCGGAAGTTACTCCTGAAGTGCAAAAGCATCGCCGCTGTGAAATGCTTTTGCACTTCTGCGGGGAGAGGGGGGGGCCTGACATGCGGGGTGGACTAGCCCTGTCCTGTGCGTCCCCCCGCATGTCAGTATGCCTGATCGTAGCCCTGCAAAATTTTGCAGGGCTACGGTCAGGCCTGAATTAGGCCCTATACACGCAAAAGTAGTGAGAGGTGCGCCCATACGTCTGAGGCTGGATGGATACTGGCATTAGCATAGGGTAGTAAGTCTGGCTGCCGCACTTGACGTCACTTTTCATCCTATTTAGAATCAGGCCCAACAAGTGCGACACTCATTAGAATGGCAAAGTTAGAGTTACATAATATAGATATTCCAATTATACACAGTGAACCCGTTCTTTCAAAAATGCATGGACACGCACACCATGTAGTGGTGCCAACACAGAGTGCCGCACCGTCAGATGGGAGGAGCTGGGATCATCAACGCTTTTCTTTATTTGTATATGAGCTGGGGGCATCTGTGCTGCTCCAATTACTCCAAAATACAAACTCCTACTGTAGATTTCATTCTGCTGGATGAGATGGTACTATACATGTGGCGGGTATTCCCTCTTAAGCATGGAGACTGCAAACTCTCGTCTCATCTTGGGAGAGATTTTTCAAAGCTTGGACATAAAGTGGAGAGAGATAAAGTACCAACCACTCAGAAGAACCTAACAGTACTTTTCAGACACAGCCTGTAACATGGTAGTTAGGAGCTGATTGGCTGCTACTTTATCTCTCCACTTTATCTCTCTCCAAGCTTTGATAAATTTTCCCCCTCGAGTCCCCAACGGAATAAAAGATTTGAAAGTAATAAAGCAGCAACTTTTTTTTTTTAAATAGATTACAAATGAGCTACGGAGTCTTTGGGGCGGATGTGGAGTTGAACACACTTTGGTTTTGTGGACATATCTTGTATGTTTCTGGACTGCTCATGCTCTGGAGCTGAATGTTCAGTTTAACTCTGTCGTTCCACCAACCACTATTCACCGTGGCACACCAAATGCACCAGATATTTGCAAAAATGCTCACTTACTGCTGAGCGACACTGGAGGAAATCACGCTCTAAGGCAGACTTCCTCCATTTCAAACTTATGCTCTCATCCTTCAGTGCTGCCCTTTCTCTTGCTACACAGTCATACTTCAAGAACCTCATCTCCTCCCAGTCTTCCAACCCCCGGCGCCTCTTTACCACTCTCAACTCCATTCTCTGCCCACCCCCACCTCGTATCCCCTCCTCACTCGCTGCTCTTGACTTTGCCACTTACTTCACATCCAAAATTGGCTCCATACGTCAGGACATCACATCCCACCAAAAAAATCAGCAACCAGCCACCTCCTATCCCACCCTTACCACCCCTCCCCTTCCCTCTTAACAACTCTGACATCTTTCTCCCATGTATCACGTTGAGGAAGTCATGGCCCTCATCTGTTCCTCACCCCCCTTCACCTCCCCACCTGACCCTATCCCCTCCCGCCTCCTCCGCTACCTCTCTCTCTCTGCTCCCATCTTGCCCACCTTCTCAATCTCTCCCTCTCATCAGGCACTGTCCCCTCTGCCTTCAAGCATGCACTCATCTAGCCTATTCTTAAAAAATCTACCCTTGATCCACACACTCTCTCCAACTATCGACCCATCTCTCTTCTTCCTTTTGCATTCAAACTCCTTGAGCGTATTGTCTACAACCGCCTGACTGCCTTTCTTCCTCCCACTCACTACTTGACCCATTCCAGTCTGGCTTCCGTCCTCTCCACTCCACTGAAACTGCCCTCACAAAAGTCTGCAATGACCTCCTATCTGCTAAATCCAAGGGTCACTACTCTTTGCTTATTTTCCTTGACCTCTCTGCTGCTTTTGACACTGTGGACCACCCTCTCCTTCTGCAAATCCTTCACTCCCTTGGTCTGCATGATACTGTCCTCTCCTGGCTGCTCTCCTACCTCTCTGACCGTTCCTTCTCTGTCTCTTCTCATGGCTCCACCTCCCCCCCCCCCCCCTACTTCCGCTAACTGTAGGTGTCCCCCAAAGCTCTGTTCTTGGTCCTCTGCTTTTCTCTCTGTATACATCCTCTCTAGGAAAACCAGAGGCGGAACTACCGCCAGTGCAACCAGTGCGTTGCACTGGGGCCCGCCTCTGTCCAGGGGCCCAAAGCATGTAATGAGTCAAACTGACTCATTACATGCCGCTGTGTGCTGCGGGCAACCACTGCCCGCAGCACACAGCCGCCCGGACAGAGAGGAGACGAGCGCAGCGGTACGGGGGAGAAGGAGGAGGATGGAGGTGGAGGAGGGAGCCGCAGCAGCGCTTTGTTACTGGTGGAGGCGCTGCTGCTGCTGTCCCTCTGCTTCACTATAGGCTGTCATCCGTCGCTGTGAAGTGCATCCCAGCATTCACAGCGGCGGAGAACAGCCTATAGTGAAGCAGAGGGACAGCAGCAGCAGCGCCTCCACCAATAACACAGCGCTGCTGCGGCTCCCTCCTCCACCTCCTTCTCTCCTGCCCGGGAATCGTGATCTGCCAGAAGCTGCACCGAGAAGCCTGAGCCAGCGGAGAGGGTAAGTATAATTAATTCTTTCTTTCTTTCTTTCTTTCTTTCTTTCTTTCTTTCTTTCTTTCTTTCTTTCTTTCTTTCTTTCTTTCCCTTTCTTTCTTCATGTGCATAAAGGGGGACTGTCTGCCGTAATGTGTAAAAAAGGGGGAATCTGCCTGACGGAATGTGTAAAAAGGGGGAATATGCCTGCCGTGATGTGTAAAAAGGGGACGCTGTCTGCCGCAATGTGTAAAAAGGGCACGCTGTCTGCCGTTATGTGTAAAAAGGGCACGCTGTCTGCCGTTATGTGTAAAAAGGGCACACTGTCTGCCGTTATGTGTAAAAGGGGACGCTGTCTGCCGTTATGTGCAAAAAGGGGACGCTGTCTGCCGTTATGTGTAAAAAGGGGACGCTGTCTGCCGCTATGTGTAACAAGGGCACGCTGTCTGCCGTTATGTGTAAAAAGTGCACGCTGTCTGCCGCTATGTGTAAAAGGGCATGCTGTCTGCCGTTATGTGTAAAAAGGGGGACGCTGTCTGCCGTAATGTGTAAAAAGGGGAATCTGTCCGCCGTAAGGTGTAAAAGGGTCTCTACCTGGTGTAGTGGTGCTACTGTGCGGTGTAATTTGAATAATGGAGACTACTGTGCACCGTTTTATGAATTGGTATTATTTTGTGGCCACACCCCTTCCCCACGCCCCTATGTATTTTTGCGCGTGCCTATGGTGCGCACTGCCCCTGTTTTGCATGCAGGGGTGGGGCTCCGATGCCGTTTCTTGCACACAGTGCTAAAATGTCTAGTTACGGCACTGTTGCTAAGTATCCGTTTCTCTGGCCCTGGGCAGGTCCCCCTCACCAGATCCTCTCCACGGGCGAGGGAGTGGACTGGGATGGGATGGGGGGGGGGGCCCAAAGCATTTTGTCACACCTGAGCCCACCGCACGCTAGTTGCGCCACTGAGGAGAACTCATTAGCTCTTTTGACTTACAATATCATCTCTATGCTGATGACACTCAAATCTACCTTTCCTCCCTTGACCTCTCTCCTGCTCTCCTCACTCATGTATCCAACTGTCTTTCTGCTATCTCTTCTTGGATGTCCCAGCGCTTTCTTAAACTTAACATGTCTAAGACCGAGCTGATCATCTTCCCTCCCTCCCGCCTAACCTCATCTCCCACAATCTCATTATCTATAGATGGCACTACTATCTCCTCTAGCCCCCAAGTGCACTGTCTTGGAGTAATCCTTGACTCCTCCCTCTACTTCAAACCACACATTTAGCACCTATAACAAACCTGCCATTTTCATCTCAAAAAAATTTCCAGGATCAGACCCTTTCTGACCCAGGATGCTACTAAGACCACTCACTGGTCATCTCCAGACTGGACTACTGTAATCTCCTCCTGACTGGCATCCCTAACACATACATCTCTCCACTCCAATCTATCCTCAATGCGGCTGCCCGGATCATCTTCCTCACCAAACACACAACGTCCACCTCCCCTCTCTTACTAGTCCTTCACTGGCTCCCCTTCCCCTTCAGAATCCATTTCAAGCTTCTCACACTCACTTACATAGCACTCACCCACTCCTCTCCCATCTACATCTCTGACCTTATCTCCCTTTACACTCCCACCCGTCCTCTTCGCTCTGCTAATGCATGCCGCCTCTCCTGCCTTCTGATTACCTCCTCCCACTCCTACCTACAAGATTTTGCACATGCTGCTCCCTTTTTCTGGAATTCTCTACCTCTCCCCCTCAGACTCTCCACCTCTCTATAAAACTTCGGGCTCTCAAGACCCACTTCTTCACCAAATCCAGTCGTCTCTCATCCTAAGCCTTCTGTGGCCCACGTTCACTTTCCAACCCCATCTGTGTCACCCCTGTTTGTGTGCCCCTCCCCTTTAGAATGTAAGCTCTCACGAGCAGGGTCCTCTTCTCTCATGTGCTTTTATGTCTCTTACTTAACCTATCTTCTTTTCAATACTCCCTTTGATGGCACTAAATCCCTCAGTTTTCTGCCACCCTGATACTTATTTCAGTGCTGTTTACTGATGCAGCTATGTTTATATACCCTCTACTTGTCCTATATTGTATTGAACTGTAAGTCACTGTCTTCACGTTTGCTTATTTGTTTACTCTGTAATTGGGCGCTGCGGATCCCATGTGGCGCCATATAAATAAATAATAATAATGTATTCAATTATGGGCAATGCCATACGTAACTCAGTCACAGCTCCAATTGAAAGCTGCAGGCTCATAACTGGCTGGTATTGGGCCGTTTGATAGTTCAGAGAGTGCGCATTGGCAAAATTGGTGTTAGGCGCGGCGGTTTTTGTCCACGCTCTGACCGAGCAGCGGTCACGGTCGCCGCGCCTCTCGCTCTGTATGCTCCCGCACGGCGCCTAGCAACGCCGGGACGCCATGCGCGCGATAGCCGCCGGGTCCCTGGCAACGCTAGGACGCCGTGCGCCCAGGGCCGCCGGGTCCATGGCAACGGGTCCCCTGCTCGTGCAGCAAGGCAGCTGCACGACATTCATCAATCAGGCTCTGCACTGCCATTGGAGGGTTCCCTGTTATATGCCTCCTCAGTGCCTCACACAGACGCCGGCGATAGCTTCCTGCATGCTGTTCCTGCCTGGTAACGTATGTTCCTGATTTAGCTGTATCTGGTCGATCCTGCTCCCTGTGCTCCCGAGTCCTGGAGTTCTGAAGCCGGTCCTGGGAATCCTTCCTGTCCAAAATGAACCTGTTGCAGTCGTCCGAGGGTTCTTGTTATTTGGGGTTCTCTCCCGGTTTCGTGAGTAGCGGCTTCTGCCGCGAGTTGCGGCCTAGGCCACTTTAACTTTGTATTACTTTTGTGTTGGAGGTTATTGCGGAGGTTTCCGCTTTTCACTGTCCTCCCCGGAACTCGGCGGTGCCGTGTGGGGGAACGGACAGTGGTATCTTTTGTTGTCCTTTTTCCTTGGCGGCGTGCCGCACATACCTTTAGTTTTAGGGTTGTTAGTAGCCCCTAGCTTCTGTTTGTTTTAGTTAGAAGTCCCCTTGTTATTATCCTGTCTCGGTTCATGCTTTGTCTCTCTCTAAGACCTGGGGGCATCGGAGTTGGGCAGACCTAATCCGCCCTTCAAACGCGGCTGCCGTGGGCCCAAGAAACCATAGTCGTTCAGGCGTGAGTCGACCACACGGGTTAGACAACGGAGGTAGGGTGCTAGGGGCTATTCCCGTACCTCTCCTTAGTTCAGCGTCATGTTCTGGTGCTCTGAACTCGCATCACTACATCTCTCCAGTTCTGAGCATCAAGAACGTAACAATTGGCACACTATGCAGAGTTTGAGAATGTATACTTACTTTCATACATGTCTTTTGCACCAGGGATATACAGTAAGTATGGTACCCACAGAGACGTGGACTACTGTGCACACCGGCAAATATAAACATTCTATAAAATATGATTATGAAATGCGTTGGTAAGTACAGACGATGCATTAAACCCTGCATTGAGCCTTTAAAGCTCCATAGGCAGTACGTAGATGCTTGTCAGGAGCGGCTCTTGCTTGTCAGGAGCGGCTCAAGCAGGATTTTTGCCCGGGGTGCCACATCCTGAAGGGCGCTGCCACCGATGCGCCGCCTGACCCTTCCAGCTCCCACATGCTGCCGTGCGGTGCACCTGACATCATCGCGCACAGCACGGCATTGTGGGAGGTCCTAATTGACCTCTAGTGTCTGTGCGGCGCGATGGGAGAGACGTCATGACAGCAGCGGTCAGGAAGCAGGAGCGGGGCTGGTGAGTATTGTTTTTTAAAAATTATTATTGTTTTTTTGTAAGCGGCGCTACTAGGGGCACAACCAGTGGGGTGCGGTGAGGTCAGTGGCTGGTGAGGCACTACAGCCATAATGTCCGCCGAATCCTGCCGATGACCCCTACCGCCGCCGAGCCAATGCCCGCTACTGCTCTGAGCCGATGCCCGCTGCCACTGCCAATGGCTTACAAACTTGCCCACCATCAACTGACCCAGCCCTCCGCCACTAATTTGCATCTCAGTACGATGCCACCAATGCCCGCTGCCTGCCTGCTCATCATACTTGTGATATATTGTATATTTTTTGAGAAAAAAATAAAATAAAAATTAGTGTTTGGGACTGGGAAGGGAGTGGGAGGAGGACATGAATGCAATTTTGTTGTACAGGGCTTCCATTAACTTAATGGAGAAGGGTCTGAATGGATTAAAAAATGTAAAAAAAAATGCATGTATAAGTATAACCAGCCTCAGGGTCTTTGAGCAGGTCCTGGATGTTTAAATACTGGGAAAAAAATTGGACAGGGGCTCTCCGTATTTAGACAACCAGCACCGGGCTCTTAGTCCGGTCCTGGTTCCAAAAATATGGGGGACAAAAGATATAGGGGTCCCCCGTATTTTTAAAACCAGCATCGGGCTCCACTGGCCAGGGACATAATGCCACAGCCGGGGGACACATTTATGTAGGTCCCTGCGGCCGTGGCATTAACCCCCCAACTAGTCACCGATGTCCAGGGTTCCCTGGAGGAGGGGGAACCCTTAAATCAAGGGTCCGCCCCCCTCTAGGCACCCAAGGTGCCGGGCTGATAGCCATAAGTGTGTAAAAAAAAGAATATTATTTTTTGTTGTGGAACTAAAAGGCCCAGCAAGCCTCCCCCGCTTGCTGGTACTTGGAGAACCTCTACAACAACAAAAATACCCAAATAAAAACAACACACACACCTTGAAAGTATAAATTTATTAAAACACACTTACACACTCACACATACCTACATCCCACGCTGATCACGTCCACTTGTCCAGTAGAATCCAATAGGGGTACCGGTAAAAATGAGAGAGAGATTACTTACCTACATCCCACGCCGATCACGTCCACTTGTCCATGTAGAATCCAATAGGGTACCTATAAAAATGAAAATTAAACTTACAAACGAAGTAATCCACAGGAGGGGGGGGGGGGGGGAGAGAGAGTGAGAGAGAGAGAGAGAGAGAGAGAGAGAGAGAGCATACCTCCCAACATGACCCTCTCCAGGAGGGACAGAATGCTCTGCTTCTGGACTTCCCTCTTGATTTAGGATTGCCATCACCTGTGCTGAAACACCTTTTACCCATTTACCTGTTCAACACATGTGCCGGCAATCATAAATTAAAAGAGCAGACCAGCAGCAGAGCATTCTGTCCCTCCTGGAGAGAGAGAGAGAGAGAGAGAGAGAGAGATGTAGATGTAGATGTAGATGTGCTGGTTATACAGTAAGTGAAATTATTGAGTTCTTGTAGAATTGATCAGACCGGAAAGATCCATGCTGGAAAGGGCACAGAATTTGAAAATGTTAAATCAAGAGAACAGAACAGAGCTGAGTATGCAACCAGAAGGGATACACAGTGACACACGGAGAGGGGATGGGGGGGGGGGGGGGGGGGGGGTTTCTGAGTACCCAGAAACCCCCCCCTGTTAGGGCAAATTCTTGTTTTCAGAGACGGAGACAGCTTTGTCTCCGTCTCAATACATACCGCGATCGCAATCACAGCTTCTGCTGCTGCAGGGAACTCTATTCGTCAGAGCTCTCTGCACAGAACACTGTCATACTGTATATACATTTTTTTATATATATATACACTAGTGATGTGCACCGGACATTTTTCGGGTTTTGGTTTTGGATTCGGTTCCGCGGCCGTGTTTTGGATTCGGACGCGTTTTGGCAAAACCTCACCGAAAATTTTTTGTCGGATTCGGGTGTGTTTTGGATTCGGGTGTTTTTTTCAAAAAACCCTAAAAAACAGCTTAAATCATAGAATTTGGGGGTCATTTTGATCCCATAGTATTATTAACCTCAATTACCATAATTTCCACTCATTTCCAGTCTATTCTGAACACCTCATACCTCACAATATTATTTTTAGTCCTACAATTTGCACCGAGGTCGCTGGATGGCTAAGCTAAGCGACACAAGTACCCGACACAAACACCTGGCCCATCTAGGAGTGGCACTGCAGTGTCAGGCAGGATGGCACGTCAAAAAAATTGTCCCCAAACAGCACACGATGCAAAGAAAAAAAGAGGCGCACCAAGGTCGCTGTGTGACTAAGCTAAGCGACACAAGTGGCCGACACAAACACCTGGCCTATCTAGGAGTGGCACTGCAGTGTCAAGACAGGATGGCACTTCAAAAAAATTGTCCCCAAACAGCACATGATGCAAAGAAAAAGGGAGGCGCACCAAGGTCGCTGTGTGACTAAGCTAAGCGACACAAGTGGCCGACACAAACACCTGGCCCATCTAGGAGTGGCACTGCAGTGTCAAGACAGGATGGCACTTCAAAAAAATTGTCCCCAAACAGCACATGATGCAAAGAAAAAAAGAGGCGCACCACAGGTATAGAATGTAGATGGATAGTATACTTAATGACGACACAGAGGTAGGCACAGCAGTGGCCTTCCGTATCGTACTGCTATATATAGTATACCGGTGGTCACTGTGTCAGCAAACTGCAAAACTAAAATGCACCACAGGTATAGAATGTAGATGGATAGTATACGTAATGATGACACAGAGGTAGGCACAGCAGTGGCCTTCCGTATCGTACTGCTATATATAGTATACTGGTGGACACTGTGTCAGCAAACTGCAAAACTAAAATGCACCACAGGTATAGAATGTAGATGGATAGTATACTTAATGACGACACAGAGGTAGGCACAGCAGTGGCCTTCCGTATCGTACTGCTATATATAGTATACTGGTGGTCACTGTGTCAGCAAACTGCAAAACTAAAATGCACCACAGGTATAGAATGTAGATGATTAGTATACTTAATGAATGACGACACAGAGGTAGGTACAGCAGTGGCCTTCCGTACTGCTATATATAGTATACTGGTGGTCACTGTGTCAGCAAACCGCAAAACTAAAATGCACCACAGGTATAGAATGTAGATGGATAGTATACTTAATGAATGACGGCACAGAGGTAGGCACAGCAGTGGCCTTCCGTACTGCTATATATAGTATACTGGTGGTCACTGTGTCAGCAAACTGCAAAACTAAAATGCACTACAGGTATAGAATGTAGATGGATAGTATACTTAATGAATGACGACACAGACGTAGGTACAGCAGTGGCCTTCCGTATCGTACTGCTATATATTGTATACTGGTGGTCACTGTGTCAGCAAACTGCAAAACTAAAATGCACCACAGGTATAGAATGTAGATGGATAGTATACTTAATGACGACACAGAGGTAGGCACAGCAGTGGCCTTCCGTATCGTACTGCTATATATAGTATACTGGTGGTCACTGTGTCAGCAAACTGCAAAACTAAAATGCACCACAGGTATAGAATGTAGATGGATAGTATACTTAATGAATGACGACACAGAGGTAGGTACAGCAGTGGCCTTCCGTACTGCTATATATAGTATACTGGTGGTCACTGTGTCAGCAAACTGCAAAACTAAAATGCACCACAGGTATAGAATGTAGATGGATAGTATACTTAATGAATGACGACACAGAGGTAGGTACAGCAGTGGCCTTCCGTACCGTACTGCTATATATAGT